>NC_070588.1:8095630-8395630 GCF_027409825.1 Scomber japonicus
TCATGTTCCCTCTAGTTCTATGGTAACGATGGTCTGGCTCTGTGAGATGCAATGTCACAGCAAGATGGTTTATTGTGGTTCCCATGCTTAACTAAGCACTGTACCCTAGTGGTCTAAGTTGAATTGCGGATTAAATGCATTGCTAGCTTGTTGGAAGAAAAGGGCCCACTTAACACTAATCCAGAGGACACACATGCCAAGTGTCTAAGCATTCAGTGCTCATCATGTGTGGATAATGGGATAGAGCCAACATCAGTCCATGCCTCAAAGCTTTGGACAAGGTAAACACCTTGTTGAGAACTTTAAAACAGAAAATGTTTTCAAAAATCCTGACTGGCTAATATCAATCAACATAAATACACATTACAAATAAATTAAAATTCTGTCTCAATATCCAAACAAATTCCATCTTTCTGTATAAAACTGAAATAAATGCATAGCCTAACAAGAAATCTGAGGTAACAACTACAGATTCCTAGACTGCTATACATGACTGCTCTTCCATACACATCCTCCTATCATCTTTAATAAAGTAGGATTTATTACCAGATAACTTAAATATCGCCTCTAGACATATATTAAAGGGATGCATGAAAGTACTCAGCCTGGGACAATGATGTGTGTCCGATTTTTTTCTCTCTCACAAAAAAGGGAAAAACATATCAAGTTAAAATACTTAAAATGGCATTTACTCCTTCTCCCTCATTAAAAATGACCGAATCTGTGACTATGTAAATATATTTAATCTCAAAAGTTTTCCTGCTGGACACAAGATGTGGCCTACTTCAGTGCAAAGTCAAATCTCACACTTGTGTACGACAAAGACATTTTCCACTTTCAGCAGATAAATGTGTAAACATCCAACTGAAGCAACAGATGAAAAACATGTTTTTAAGTGCAGAGGGACTTTAAATGGTGTCATCAGCTGCAGTTTGGGTTAGATGGATTTATTTAAAATATGCATCAGAGCTGAATCTGGTTCACAAGATGTAGGTGACCAATGCCTTGGGTTAGAAAAAAGGAAGTATTCTATATTAACTGGTAGGCATTTATATTCATCTCACATTTTTGAACTTAGTTCTCCATACGTACTTGATTTGCATTAATGCCATTTGGAAGGGGAGGGAATTCTCAGAGGGGTACGTTGCACTTGACTACATGATCACTATGACTTAACATGTACTTTCTTACTTCTAAGGCGTGAAGGGCAAAAGGATCTGACAGCATTAAAACAGAGAATGGCTGAAATAAAGGGAGTCAATGTACAACAGAACTCCTTGTCCCGAATGAACTACCCAGACAGTTTCAGCTTTTGGGTTCTCTGATGAGATACAACACACTGCCCCTTTTTCCCAGAGGTGCCCTTGCCCCTAACCTTTAGAAAACCGATGACTGCAGTGACTGAACTCATTGTGTGAGACTTTTTATACTGTAAGTTCTGAGAATGGTGAAATATGATTATCTATCTTTGTATAGAAATAAAGTTATAAAAGGTGCAGCAAATCAACACAAAAATGAGTCATTACCTTTAACTTATGATGAAGCATTTCAATCCTAATGAGAGTAGTCACTTCAAGGATGACAGTGTCCCGATCCTTACAGGGGTCACTGAATGGTCTGATAAAGCTTCGGCAAAAAAACCCCCAAAAAACCATTGGTCATATGTTCAAAAGCCAAAACAAATCGCATTTTACTGGTCACCTGACAATGATCTCTTGTGTCTTGTTACCACTGAAGAAGCTGTTTATCAGAGGCAAAGGTGGAAATAGGTTAGGTTATTCGAAATGGCTGTGAGAAAAAGGGGAAAGATGGGATCAGGAGGGCTCTGGAGGCTTGTGGGGCCTGCTAGAGTGCTGTGTGAGATTTGCATGGGGACGATTGGGAGCTGGACACAGGCTCGAACCTTGAGCTGGTGGTATGGACTGCTGCGCAAATCCAGGAGGACGCTGCATGCTTTCCTCTTGGGAGGGGGCATGTAATTGAGAGATGGTCCTCTAGTTTGGAGGCCTGTACCAGATGAGGGGCGAACTACATGCAGCCAGCTTGTGAAGAAGTGGTATATTATTGGGAGCGACAGTCAATGGGATAGGCAGACTGCTTGGATACAGCTGTGGAGAGTGGAGACAGTAACAATGGGTCATCAGACTCTTCACATAAAGGGGAAATGTGATCGGTGACTGGGTGGCGGGAGTCCTGTTCTTCCAGGATGGAAAATCTATTGGTCAGCCTGAGGTGGATGGGAATGAAAGGGTAGCTTCCCATTATGTTTACCCTACAAGCAGCAGTCCATGGCTTCTTCTTCTGACTAAGAAACCAGGGTTCAGCAGTCCAGTAGTCCAAAGACAGCTGTCACCTCATGTTCTTAGTACCAGGAAATGGCTGACATATTTTGCTGATATTGTGTTACTTGAGCTGTCTTATGCCCAAATTGATAAAGCAAAATTACTTTGGAGAGGTGGTCACATACAGCAATGCAAATAAAGAATGAGTTCCTTGGGTTATGAATGGAGGAACATTACATGTTACTCCGCTCTTAATTAACTATGGTTGAGCAGCCTTGGGTAAGGAGGGAGAGGATGGGGGGGCAGGGATTTAGGTGTATGCAAAAGGATTTAATTATTTGTATCACTTCTGTGTCTCTCGCAAATAAAGATTTATTCACAATATCAAGCCACCTCATCAAATAAAGCACATGTTTGTGTGTGTGTTATGTTTAAATTATATTGTTTATTATACACCATTGTCGCTCAAATGAGAAGGCCTACGCTAGATATGGTCTCATCCCCATTTGAGTTTTGAAAAGACACTATATGCATGTAATGAGCAAAAACTGACAGTAAGAAAGAAGTAATGGTGCAGAAATGGTAACACAGGGCATGGGGTGGGAAAGTGATAAGGGTGAACAGGGAAAATAGGCTATTACGGGAGTTTACCTCCAGTGGAGAGCGGAAACAAGCTCTTATGTTGGTAGGAAACAGGATAAATGCCATTAGACCATCAGTCCAGGCTTAAACTTTTTTTCCACTGGGACATTAAACCATTATCTACTGAACAAACCTGAATGTGGAAACCAAGAGCATCATAGTTTGAAGCATATGGTCACTGACCAAGCTGTTGAATGAGAATGTATTGGAAATGAGTCCCTATTGGTATGTTTCTGCCTAGGAGTCCTGATCTGTGTCATACTGTTCACTGATATTTCTATTTCTGAAACCCAAATAGATTCAAAAGCACAATTCACCACAAAATACTTTCCTCTACTGCTGTTTTTTTCTTTCCAGCTTATCCATACCTGCGGGACTTATGCCTCCACTCATGTCTCCATCTGACTTTGAGTGTTGTGTTGAGCCATGCTGGAATGGAGGCTCTCTAGATTCAAGACAATGGGCAACTTCTCCACTTCCTTGTTGTGCTGTGTCCATTCCTGCAGGAGAACTGGACTCAACTGTGATCTTGCCTTGAATTGGCATTTGGGACCAACTCAGAGTAAGACCAAAAGATCCACCTGTAGTCTTCAATCTAAGTCAGCTGGACCCTTGGCGTGTATTCACCCTCCTACTCCACTGATCCTCTATTGTTTTCCAAAAAACTATAAAAACATTCCACTGAGCCAAAAGAAAAATGCCATCCAGTTCAATAGTGTGTCTCATTGACATGTTTTTAAGAGTTTTTGGACAACTGAAGTCTACAACACAGAGGAATGTTATATCAGACTTTTGAGACATCTTGTAAGTATGATTTGTTAATTATTGGTTTGGATCTGCACCTGAGAGTCTTCAACAAAAAGACAAATATAGAAAATCTATTTACTAGATGAGCATGATTATAAGTCCTTCACTTTCCAATCATTCCATAGCAAGGCCCTCATCTTCCTCACCCACCACCTTCATCACTGCAGCCTTGTCCTCTGTGTACGTAGGACCAAACACCAAACTCTGATTACAGGGCTATTTCTCCATCGCTGGCTCCTACCCGGGTAACTCTCTTTCCAAATGCATTTGTGTTTCCAACCTATGTATGTTCAAGAAATTACTTTATAGAACCTCCTGTGCTTCATTGTGCCTTTTATCTTTTTGTGTAAATCATCTTTGAGTACCATGAAAAGCTATACAAATAATAATAGTATTAATATTATTTTATTATTACAGACAACTGTCATACAAATCACTATGTATTATATGAAAAAGTAGGTTGGTTATCTTTTTTTTTTTGGTCTATAAATGTCTCCTGCCAAAGCTGCCTTTGTACATCACTTCTCCTGTCCAATTCAAATCCATGGCTCACTAGACCAGATCCGAGGACTGCTTAACTTCAGTTACCCCTCCGAATTTCGGAAGACCACCTTTCACTACTTTACATTTTCATGAATGGAATGAATTACAGATGATTGTGAAACTTTAATGTCTCATCGCTCTGGCCATTTAGTGATGTCTGTGATTGTTTCTGATGTTTTATGTGCTTTTGTTTGTTTGGGATTGTGTGTTTTCCTCTTTGCTATACTCAAACCTCTTGCAAACGAGATCTTGATCTAATTGAGATTACCCAATTAAGCATATATGTGCTTCATGTAGCAAATCTGTTCAGTGACAGTTGAACAGGGATAAAAAAAGACATTAAAGGGATTGAACCTGTGACCTTCAAGTTTGTGAAACACTATAGGACACCTTTCTGCTTAACGAGGACTAAAGAACTCCTGACAGGAAGTCACTATAGATCATCAGTTAAGTTGCCAGAGCCAATTATTTCTACTGTTTGACTTGGCTTGTCGTATGTAGGGGAAGTGGCATGAATTTGATGGCAAGTAATTATCTGCTACACATCTGTCATCCATAATTTGCATAAAACTTCATGGAACTCAGCAATTACTTTGAAATAACTGGAAACGGAAAGTCTTTTCAAAAAATCCTCTATACCTGCTTGTGAAATGAACAATTTAAAAAGTAGAAACAAAAAAGAGATGACAGAATCCCATCACCTCACAAACAGTAAGATTTTATGCATGAAATAATCAATAGAACATGACAGTGTAATGAGGTAGAAATCAATTCAAAGGCTATTTTGTGTACACACAGTAAGCAAATTATGTCTGCATCTGTGGGATGGTCTTATAAACATTTAATCATTTAATAAGTTATCTTTTGCAGATGGCTCAGTCAAACAGAATGAAAAGACAGCGGACCTTCCAAATTACGGCATCGGCTGGTGGTGGAGTAATAAATGAGAAATGAGAAATGTCAAATCCAATTTTAGTCTCATCTCATGAGGCTTAAATAACCACTTAGAGTTTGGTGTTCTGTGAATATTGGAACTGCATCAATATCATAGGTATCCACAGCTGCTTCCTATCCAACCCACATTTCAAGACAGAGAGAGATGGCTTGGTTTATTCACTCTTTATTGAATGTATGCTATAAGAGACAACTGTGGTGACCTTTTAATGTACTTTATTTAATTACTTTATGTTACGAGGATACTAATTCAGAGGGTCATTTTGTGTTTGTGATGTTCAAAAAATACAACTGGATGGATGAAGTAAAGTTCAAGCATAACATGGATCTTTTTTATATTAGGAACAAGAGCTGGTGCTGAAATCTAACTCAGAGTATCTTAAGCCCTATTCAAACAGGAATAATATTACAGGTAGGAGATAATATATTCACAGTGCTCCTCTGTAACTTAGCCAGTATTTTAACCACTGTGGAATTACAGAATATGATCTGGTAATAGACATGGACATTCAGCAGGACTAGCCATGAAAGTAAAAAGTAAAAAAGTAGGTAATTGTAGATTGAAACCACTGATCAGGAGAGAAAATGTTAAAATCACCTAATTTCTACTCAGTCCAAATGCAGTCCAAATAGGAATTTAAACTGACCGGACAAACCACATGTACTAGTTTCCAAGAAAAAACATAAGAAAAAACAATCAAGAATATTAAAAATGCCTTTCATAACAACATAAGGGGACAAAAACAGGACATGTTATGAAGCTGCAAAGACAAAACCAATGGTGTGTGTAATGTGCCATGTCACATAACAGGAAATGGCTTCTTTGGTCAACACATGTGTGCGCAAGGACAGAGAGGGCAAAACCTTTGGCATGACGCACCACATTAGTACAGTCACAGGCAGTCATGCTCCATCTCCTCTGGGCTTGTTACAGCAAGACACAGTCTGTCAGGTGTCTCATGAGTGCTAGACTGTGAATACACCCCATGCAAATCTTTGCAGTATATTCTGTTTAATTAAGCAGTTCATTAATTCATTTGTGTCATATTATGTCACATGGCAGTGCCCTCTACTGCTAAAGTCACTTCCTGGTGGGCATACCTGAGGAGAATATGTAATGGCTGCATGTTTTTTTTTTAATTAACAGTGTGGACTAATCAGCTCTGATGAGTTCAGTATAAATATACTGACCAGTTTACATTACCATTATTAATAAAACTCAGAGCTTTTTACTCAGAATTATGTCAGACTGAACTTAATGTCAGTTATTAATAAATTGACAGTGATAGTGATTCGCTAAGTGGAATCAAATTAGTGTTAAAGTTACTGTGTTAATGTGAGATGTGTCTACAGTCCAGTCAAAACACTCAAATGGGGTGTTACAGATAGCATTTAGCAGCTATCCAAACTGTCAGACAGACAAGACTCATTTAAAGAGTTAATGATAAATGACTTCCTTTGGTGCTAAAGTTGTATTCCCCCCCTCTTCTGGCTTTATAAGCTTTTATGAATCACTTTTGAGTCATCCAAATGATCAGAAGGGTTTGGTGGTGTCACAAAACTACAAGCCAGTAATCCTCATAATCCGTAATGCAAAAACACTCTACCTGCAAGGAATCAACCATATTAACCTGGTTGGTGACGTTTATGAGAATGAGGTGTTTAAACGGTAAAATCAGCAAACACAATTTTCAGTTCAGGTGTCTGTAGGGTATGGCAGATGTTGGATTACCTTTTGAGTTAAACAGATTGGCCCGAATTCTGTGTGATGTGAGGTTGAGTTCAGATAGAGAGCAGTAACATTATGGTGACAATGTTGATGATGCAAGAGGGGGTCTTTTCAAACTGAATTTTACTGCAACTCTTTGTTTAGTATTGGTATTTTAAGATTGCTGGCTCTCACTATTTTTAAATGTATCATTTTTCAGTAAATGTACTAACCAACTACTGACTTAAAGTAGCAAGTAATGTAGTAAGTAATATAGAAAGGAATATTCGCAGGAGTGTATAAGGGTAAGGTGCATAAAAGAATTTCAGGCCTGCACCAGGAAAGTCATTGGTAAAGGCAAAAGTCAAATTTTAGATTCCTTTTAAAAATATTTAGTGAGCTCTGGGGTGTAATTTGCAAAGGCTGTATTCCCAATTTTCTTTCAGTTGTTGCTGGTATCTTCCAGTAAACCAGCAGCAGATGACCCCAGTATTCTTTAAGACAAACAGTTTACAAGGGAGTTAGCAATGTAGTTTGGCTAGGGCCCATTAAGGGCTTTGAATAAATGGAGGAGGGCCTTAAAGTCAATTCTGAAGATTACAAGAAGCCAGTGCACAGCAGCAAATGGGGTGGGAGGGGGGATTGAATGTGAGGATACAGATAAAATCTAAAAATAAAAACAATTTACTGTGCTGTAATGAAAATTTGTGGAAACTAATAAATCTAGAAATGCTGCACTAAGGAAGGCAATTAAAACCAGAAGAGACACTGACATGCTGATTTATAAAGCTGTAAGGAACAAAGTTATCCAAGAGCTAAGAGAAGCTAAATCTTGTTTTTACTTCAATGTATTGAATGAGGCAAAAGGCAACAGTAAATTGATCTGGAGAAACATTGGTCATCTCACAAGGAGGGACCCAAATTTTTAAACTTAAAGTGCAGGGAAAGTAAATTGAGGATGATCTTATTGTTACCTCTGTCTTCAATATGTTTTTTTATTTGAGTCTGTATATGAAATCCAAAAAGGAAGCTGGACATTGTTCATGGAGTTGCTACAGGTCAGGTTTATTGAGCTAGTAGAGCCTAATGAGTCATAAGTAATAACAATCATCTCCTTAAAAAAATCAAAAAGTAGAGATGCTTTCCAATTTTACACCAGTTCATAACCAAATCATTTGGTTCAGCAGAGATGTACAGTTGTATGTCATCCTCATATCTATGGAAACATACATTTTGCTCTCTGATGATAGTATCAAGTGGCATTGACAATAATAATGCACCAAGACAGCTCTGTTGTGCATCCCCAAATAGATTGTCTTGTTCCTCAGACAGTTGGGCCCAGTCCCAATTCTCCCCCTTGGCTCTACCACTTAGCATTACCTCTACATTTTATGCAATCATGCCTAAGGTGACCTGTTTCTGTTGGGGTAGTGGTCATATAGCCCTCCAGAGAGCCCTCCAACATATTACATATATTTATATATATGAGAGTGGTAACATCTCTTGGCCATGAAGTAAATAAATGTGTTTCCAAAAAATGTCACACTATTCCTTTAAAGGCAAAATTACCAGTGAAGTTTATATGCCCTAGGGTGAGAGATAAAATAAAAGCAGCACAGAGTCTGGGGATTTCAGTCATCCCCACAGGGGTGATAGTCAACACTGACCACGTTTGCTCTCCAAATTTATCTGCCTGGCCTCGCATGAAGTCATAACTCACGCTGCCTCTTCATTACCTGGGATCCTGTGTGCCTGGACCATTTTATTTCTGCAGTGGAGGGTGTCCATTAATCCCACACTGCTATAATTTCCGCTATCTTAATGATGCCACCAAGACAGAGACAAAGGAGTATAGGTGGAGGCAATAGTTTTTTGTTCTCTAAAACCATGATGAACCTTTGGAAACAATCCTGTTGTCTCACTTACTGCTTCCAATCAAAGCATTTGTAATGGAAGCTGGAGTTGTAGCAGTAAAACAGCATATAAAGCTTTACCCTAAATGTTTCCGTTGGAATGTTTTTACCAATTTTAGGTTCTCAGGTAACCTCACTGACCCACCCACCCCCACCCCCACCCCCCCTTCTCCCATCAGGAGACTTTCAAAATGCATTTTGGTCTCAGTTCAATCTGCAAACAGGAGTTCAGACACACAGGCAGTAGGAAAGTTTTTGAGAGTATTCATGAAGATTTAATGTGCCTTGTCTCACCTAATTGAGAATGCTAAATTAGTACCTTTAAATAATTATAGGCAGACAGAAATAGAAGAGATAGAGTAACACAATGATTTGTAACTTTAAATAACTTTACATTTTAACCATAATTGCCAACAATGTTTTTAACAATGGTCACTTTGCAAGCCATTTAGCAGGATAATGTTGTATAGTAAAGTCTGGAAAATGCAGCCATGCTTTTTATGTATTTTATTTATATTTTATTTGAAGACAATTTATAAATCATGTTCAATTGTTAGTTAATTCAGGAAACATAGTTATAGTGGTGCAATGGTCACAAGCTGAAGTAGAAGGAGTTATACTGCAAATAGGCAACTGTATCAGTATACACAATGGCTATTTAGTTATTTCAAAGCTAAAGTCATTCTTTTGACATTTAACATACCATAGATGTATTGATCAATCTTAATTGCCATTCTCTACATCCATGGCTCTGTGAGCAGAAACCACACTATTCTCCCCAGAGAAGCTTCATGATCAGCTGTACAGTACCACAGTGAGACAAACAAAACATTAATGAGACAGTTATTTGACCTTGAATGTAGTTTTATTCTGACATTTTGTTAAATTAATATAGCTGTGTAAATGTCAGGCACTAAAGACACAGAACCACAAAATCAAAACTGTCAGGAGTGTCAGGATGTGTTTCATTGTCCTGTGCAATGAAAATAAAGACTATTCTATTCTATTCTATTCTTGGGCAAATTATCAATATGACCTGTGTCACCTGTTTAGTTTTCTTTTGTCGTTGTTTTTTGTGCTTATAGTTATTCTTAAACGAGCCTGTTGCTAAGCCAACAATGATAAAAAAACAGAGAACCTGGGGAAAAAAAGCAGAATGAGATCTCTTGTTCATATCTCAACCAGAAAAAAAGATAAGCCTTTATTCAGATGAGCCTGTTCCATTTTGTATTCCATTTCGGCAGCTTGGAAATAGGTGGAAGCAGTAATTCATTTTCATTTCAAATAATTGGATTCTCTGGTAATGGATTTCCTGCTGAAAGTCTTAAAATTGAAAAAAAAGAAAAAAAATCTGGGAAAAAAAAGGTTTCAAATTTGTTCAAAAGCGATTACGATGACGGAACACCCAGTGAGTAGGATTAGGTGTAAACATATTACATTGATAGATGCAGCATTTGTTTAAAATGTTGATACAAATGAATTCTGTCTCTACTCTGATGATTGACTTTGATTTAATGATTGACCGTTGTCTGGTTGTATTGAAGGCTGAGAATTACTTGCCATTTTAATGGAAGTCTTTTGGTCCATGTTGGCTTTCAATACTTCATATCCCTCCAGTGCAAACTCTCCCACCTCCCCTTCTTGCACAGCATGACTCCTCTGTATGCCTTCCATTCTGCTGTACCACCAGGCTTGATATCCTACAAAGGTAAACATAGAGAAAGGTCAGGGAAGTATTGACAAGGCCCTGCTTGGGACGGTGACATTTGAGCCCTAGGGCGTGTGTGCGTTTTATTAAGTGTTCGATATTTCCCGGACGTGACATGGGAGGTACACGTGGATAAGTGTTACATATCGAAGATAGAGGGTCAGCTAATTTGCCAGAGGAGATCAGTGTGTGACAGGACACGTATGGTTGACCTCAGGATTACTGGCCAGAGATGAGGCTTGGTTGCTGAAGCAGCTGTTAACCGATTGTTGCCTTACAGAGCAGCAAGATGGTCATAAAGACGAGTATTTTCCCAAACTCTACGCCAAGAAAATGACCTTTTGAGGCTACATTAATGAATGCTTTGAGTTTCTGTTACCCTTCAGTTCTCACCACATCTAAGTCACAGTACAGCATCATACACCAATTTAAACATTCATTTCTAAAAAATACTATGAAGTTACATTTTACACAATTTATTTTTTTTTTTTACAATCCACAATTAACCTTTTTTTCCCCACCATTAATCTAATTCCATACAGAGTAAAGCCTTTTATAAAGAAGGGTTTAAAGGGTGATTCTAATGATATTCTATGTTTTTCTTGTGATCATCAAATCTTGCACTAACAAGGATTGGCTGTGTTGCCCAAACCTGATAGCTTATTCCTCTGCATTATTTTCCCAATATTGTTTATAACACATAACACATACATAAGCTACTCCATCACACTGGGTGATAATTGTCATGTATTTTTACACAATGTATTTTCTACCAAATTAGCAGACATTAAGTATCATAATACTATAGTGCCAAGCAAGGTTGTAACTTTGGTTTGAGAAGTGTGTGTGTGTGTGTGTGTGCACACAAAACAATTGTTTTGGGGGGGGGGGGGTGTTAGATTTGAATCCCATTTCCTGTATTTTGTACATGCATTTGGGGACAATGGTGATACAAAATCCAGGAAATAATTAACTAGTATAGTACCACCTGCCTAGACTAGTCAAATCTAGACTGAATTACTTCAGAGAGGCCAAAGTCTTTATTATATTTGTGAAAATGCAATAAAGGAAGATTTCACTTTTTTTTCATATGTAGACCAATTTAGACCATGCAGGAATAGATGAAAAAACAATAATCATCTGGAGATGACGCCGTACGGTTAAACAATAATAATAAACAAATTTGAAAGTGGGGGGACACAAACAGGATTTTGAAAAGTATGAATTACTTTTCACAGTGAAAGTTATTGTTCCCATTATCGCTCTACTTTAACGGTGAAGACAAATAATAATAAATGTTTTGCATGTTAAAACATTAATCTGTTTTCTACTATACAGTGTTGTAACACTTTCGCACTGCTGACCTTGTGCTATCAAATGAATGAAGCAGCTAAAATATATTTGTCTATAACAACACTAATGGCCTTTTTTAGCATTTTACAGACTGGGGAAAGTTTCCAATGCCATACTGTCCTGTGGACCTGACATGACTTTTTAAAATCTTGATAAATTCCTTTCTCTCGCGGTCTAGTCACAACTAATAATGGACTCTTGTTCTATAGTCAAATTACAAGCTTGGAATACATTGGGGTGATTATCTGCAGGGGTTTCAAAAGGATATTACATTTCTTACATGGAGTTCTGCAGGCATCCACATTAAATCCACAGAAGAGCACAGTGTGCTCTGGCACTAACATAATGTGAAAATCTCTAAACCGAGGGGCAATGGTGGGGAATTGGTCTTTCAAAAATGAAAAACTGATTTGTAAACACCATGAGGTCCCCCATGCCACAGACCCTACAATTAGACTTAAACAACAGGTGGACGCAGATATTGTAACATGTGGTCGACCTCCCGCATTGCTGCCTTATTGGTTTAAAACTGAGTGGCCAACAGTGAGTGCACATTGCATTATACGTTTTGCCAGGAGCATCATGGATGCCAAGAAACGCTGGTGTTTCCCTATGCCTCAAAATGCTTATTGTTTATTTTAATATGAAGAAAATACATGCAGACACTGGAAGATGTACAGTACATTGCGTGCTTCCTGTTGACATGTCATCATCATTATCTGTGGCTGTTTTGTGTGCAGTAGACTGCTTATCTGTATGTGTATATGTACTGTACAGTCATATGTCATCTATACAGTGAACAGTGAATAGCGCTCAAAAGAAAAGCATGCAAAAAAATGTACTCAGACCTATTACAGTTTTGTGGTAAATAGAAATAAATTCATAGTGGACAGTGAACATAACACATTACTGAATTATCATGAAAAACTGAAATGAAATCATATCTTTAGTATAATATGGGTATTTCTATTAAATGTGTTAAATGCTGTTTGAGAAATAATGCTCGGTTTTGTTAGAAACGTAAGATGCTTTTTCGTCCCCCAGTTGTGTCATTTTCAAATCTGACTGAGCTCAATATTTTCAGAAATATGGTTTAATTTATCTGTCACAAAGTTTAATGATATTCAAACGGAGAGTAAGATCCTAAAAATATTCCTCTTAGTAAAAGTAGGTGTTACATACAGTAGGTGTTATCCTCACTTTCTCCCTATGTGTTGTTCTGGCAGCACAACAATGTCAAAGTAATCGTGTCAAAGAGGATAGTCATTATTCGCACAATTGAACAAGGTCACTTGTCAAGAAAAGTAAACATAAGCCACTTGAACAAACAATCTATAGTGTTATTTTCCTGTGGTTAGGTCCATCTTACTAAAAAGGGGATACCTCTTTATCATTAACTTGTTGTCTTGGTCTCTCTGTCTGTCCACATTGACTCTAAAGGAGAATCCTAATTTAACTGCTGGTGTGTGGAGATAATGTGTTATCATCACCCAGATCCTCAGCACGGGTCTCTGCTGGATTATCTAGTACAAGAGCCAAAACATTGTGTAGCGCTGTAAGATAAATTCTCCTGATGGCCATCTGTTGTTTTTGAGGTGTAAAAAATTAAAATACCATAAGTTTGCTTGAACAGATCAAAATGTTCAGCTTTTTGTGCTTACCAAAATAAATATGTTGGATAAATTAACATGTATTATTTCCTCACAATTTAATATAATACTTTTTTTTCTAATGTTGGTGCTGTCATCTCCCCTTGTTGAATGATGATCTGCTCTCTGATTTTGGTGCTTGCATGATCAAGCCATTTAATGACGTGCCTGTTGTTAAAGTGTCACAGCATCTTTTAGGGAGGAGGGGTGGATGGTTGAACCAGCAACATATACAAGATCGGATATGGACCGATGGTCTTTCGTGTTGCTCAATACTATCTTCTTTTAACCATCATAGGCGTAGACTAGTCATTGTAGGAAAGCACACTGATGCACAACAATAACAATGGCTCTGTGTTCAAGTTAGCAACAGTGACAGTAAACAAGTATCCATAATACCAGGATCCCAAAACTGAAGTGATTGCCTCAGTTAAACATGGTCAAAGTTCCAAAACTTGAGGTTAATGTATGTAGAAATGTTCCCTGCTAGTCAAAAGTCAGGGCTTCAACTTGCTCAGAATACTTTTACAGTTTTTTCTACTTTGCAGACGAGCCAATGGTAATCTGCTCCAAAGTTTTGGGGTGACTACTGAGGAACTTAAAGAGAGTTGGAAAGGGGTCGGAGGAGGAACATGACCTTAAACTCAGTCCTATACTTGACTAGTAGTCAATACAGGGAGGCCAGTACAGCTGTGATGTTGTCTCTTTTCCCGATACCAGTTTTTAAATTAGCAGGAGCATTCTGCACCAGCCGCTAATGAGACAAAATAAAAAGCATTGCAGCAATACAGCTGAGAGGAAATTCAGGCATTTGTGACAATCTTCAGGTCATTAAATGGGAGTCATGGTTTGAGTTTGGAGATATTTCATAAGTGGAAAAATAAACCGTTCACAGAAGTGTTAATTTGTTTGTCAAATTTTTAAGATGGATTGAAGATGGCACCAATATTTCCAGTCTAGTCATTAAGTGTATAAACCTGAGTGATAAGTTATGCAATGATAAACTAAACAAGTGGCCCTGCTTTAGAGATTAGGCTTCAGTTTTCAGATTGTAGCTCACAAAGCTAACAAGAAGATGGCTGTATTAGCCTCGACAGTCTGTCTGGACTACGAAATGTAAAACTTCAAATCTGAGCATGTGATGACTAAAAATCTTTCACCATGTTAAAACATAGATAAAAATCACAAGGATGTGTGGTGGTGTTCAGCTCAGTGGGTAGAGCACCCACCCCATGTGTTGAGGCTACAGTCCTCACTGCAGGCGACCCCGGTTCGAATCCCGCGCTATCCTGCGTGTCATTGCCCCCATCTCTGCCTCCCATTTCCTGTCTCTCTCTACTACAAACATATACACAAAAAAAATCACAAGGATGTAAAAGTTCAACATGAGACATGGTTTAAAAATGATAGAGCTTCTGATAAACACACACAATCATCATTCATAATCAACATATTCCAGTAGAGCCCCAGATTAATAATATAGACCTGGAAATGTGCATATGTTCTCTTTAACCAAGTCGTTTTGATAGCCTTAAATCTATAAGCTGAAAATGATACATTTTTTAAATTATCATTATCAAAATAGCGCAATTTTGAGGCCTTTTGTCAGTATTTAGCTACCATAAAGAGAGTGAGATTCTTGAGTTAACACATCACAAAGGTTCACTATTTAACTAAGTTTCCCCAGAATTAATCATTATTCTGGGTGCTTCAATAACACAGTAATGAAGCACCTTCCAATGGCTACCAAGAAAAGTAGCAATTTCTGTCAAGAGTACCTAGTCTGTCATAATGGTGGTGTGGAGTTGTATGAAGTTTTTACCCAATAGTAAAAATATTATGCTTTCTCAGTGGTATTAATGTAACTCATGGATTAAAGGTAGATAGTTTTCTGGACACTAGTTATGTAGATTTCTGTTGTTGGGACCAAATTACATCATACGATATTGTTAAGTTGATAAGTTGTCATATCAATTGTGAAAATGTGACTAACTGGTCATTAAAACAACAACTCTCATCTTTTCTCTCATCATCACAAGGCATTTATGAATGATTGACTGTTTTTCATAAAGTTGATCTGTTTTGCTTGCAGTGAGTACATCTCAAAAATGAAACCTGATAGCAGAAAGGGAAAAGGGAGCAAGAGAAATGGATGACGATGGAGAGAGAAAAGGAGAGAGAGAGTGTGTTTTCCATCACAGTCCACCTTGCCAGGCAATTTGGGCCCCCATTTCAGAGGCCTAATGGGAGATGGACAGTGATGGACAGTGCGTGTGGGTTACTTATTAATCTGGGAGAGGCAATTGGAGAACCTCTATCGACCTGCAGTAAATTAAATAAGGCCTATCCTGAAATGGCATTATTCTCCCTCAACTCTCCCTCTGCTCCTCTCTCCTCTCTTGACCCGCTGCAAGGGATTAGAGCAAATAAAATGGGAAAATTTAAGACAGTGTGAAATGATGATGGATATTTACCACCTATAAAGTAAGAGGTATACAGTGTGTGGGAATTAACGCATACATATTGATCATCCAATCATGAAGACATGTTTGGAGGATGTGTAGAGAATTAAAACATGATCAAGGTTTCTACATTTATTTCAGGTAGGTTTACTGTTTTGTACTGAACAGTAAATTGAGTTATGCTGCTTGAAAAACCTAACTGAATTAGATATCTCTGTCATGAACATAACAGAATCACTAAAAGATTAATTTAGACTATAATGAGCAATTACATTCAGTTGGATGTAGACTGCTGTTTTGTACAGAAACAATGCTGTCATGCTTTTTATTTCAATTAGAATACAGCATGCTTAATGATCAACAACATTTAACAGAGCTATTTTCTGTCATGTATACAAGCCCTTAAGAAACACCAGTGCACATGCTCACAGTGTCACAATTGCAGGTCAGTGACCTACAAAACATTGCTCATCCAAGTGTTCGTAGAAGCCAATCACCACCTGAGACTGTAAACCCCAGCGTTTCTGATTGGTTGATTTCTTTGCTTTCTTCCTTTTTTTTCCCAGCGACATTGGTGCTAATCTTTCATTTGAGCCATTTATGGACAGCCCTCTCAGAGGTTTCATCTACTCGTCTCACCAGATGAACCAGATATGAGAATATTCCTGTGAAGATGACTGAGAAAATACCCCTGCAGAAGTCACCTTGTGTCCAATAATAGCCCTAGCTCTTTTGTACACCCATCCATCTACTGTCAATTATTTAGGACAACTTTACCCTAAAGTCTTCAGAAGACCTCAGGATAATTTCTACCCCTTCCCCTTATGCAAACTCACACTCTCAGAAATATCTCACTGTACTTCTGAAACATTGTCCAAATGTGAATAAATGGTCCTCTCAGTGTTAAACTAGCTATCTATCTTCCCAGTATCAGTAAAATATGATTTAGTTGTACTGTATAATGCGTCACTATAAGTTCATAATCCTTTGCTGCCAGCTGAAGGATAATAAAAACTTTTAAATAATGATGTTCTTTCCAACTACATGGTTGGCATACTTTAAACTTGATTGTATAGCACCACTCTTGAACTTAACCTATAAAACTTTCAACACAAGGCTAAAACTATACAAGTGTAATAAAAGCTCATTTTTGAATATAAATTCAAAACCATGTCTGACCATCAAAATATAGTTGACTAAATAGCAACTTTGTTAAGAAATCTCAAGGTGAAGAAAAGTGGGTGCAAATAAAAGTAAATATGAGTGGCTTCATTTAGGTGGAACGGGCCTTTTGAGAAGATGTAGTTACCTGAAAGAGGGTCATTAAATAACCATCTTATTGTACTGGTACTGGAACTATCATGAAGTGCCTTCTATTGCACTTGAAAGGAACAACTATCCTCTCCTTGCTATCATCCTTAGCCTTGTATTGTAAGACACCTTGAAGGAAGGTATTGTCAGCTCTACTCATCTCTTTTTACACATTGTGAGTGATCATGAATGTTCATTATTGGCCATTGGGAAATCTACCAAATCCACCATGTACTAGCCTTCAGGGCTTTCAGTAGCTCGTCTCCATTTGGGTTCTTGAAATTGTGCCATTCTGAACATTTCTCAATAATGCTTCTTTGTGTAATGATATGGTCAGTGCATCCTCTTCCTTTCCTGTAGCCTCAGTTTGATATCAATCACCATGTCAATTCTATATAGCAAGACCAGAAGACCTCAGATGGTATAGATATATATATATATATTGCCTTTCTTTGGAATGTTGAAAAGGCAATCTACAAAACTGCAACAACTGATAAAGCATTGCATTGCTATTCATACCATCTGCACAACACGTTGTACAAACCCGTTTTGATTGACCATTATTCTACAGTCTTTCAGCCAGCCTTTGCCTTCTAATTTGTTATTTAACATGCTGATGTGTGCTTGACCCATAGACAGCAGTGGTCAAGCCCCTGCAAACCATGAGAAGGTGATCTTTGTGTAAGTAGAAACACCCTAACAGGCCTAATGCCTTTTAATTCGTAGTAGTTTTGTATTAGCTATGAGGAGTTGACAATGTAGTGCAGTTACTGTATGTTCTACTGCCTATTCAGAATCAGTTGTAATTTTAGCTCATGAATGAGGAAGATAGGGCCCCATATCCTGTTCAGACTTGAGAAGATAAGGTCAGCAAATACAAGAACATTTGGTCAAGTGGCTCAAACGACCCTCTGGAGAATTAGGGAGCAATTATGGAAAGAGAGAAGTTCTGCTGGTAAAGGTGATATGTACCACACTGCTTCAAACAGTTGAGTGGTCATATGAGGAGGTGAGCGAATGACGGTTGTATTTAGAATAGAGAGATTTATGAGAGTAGCAGATATTGAAGGCAACTGCCCCATTAGCATTGTCATTACCACCACTAACAAACTCCTCTGGGTGTGAGAGGTCTACTCAACTGGTCACTCAATGGATCCATTACCAGGACATTAAACATGCAAGACGAGAACAGTAAAATGCAGGGAATGTATGTGCGTGTGTGTCTGTGTGTATTTTTGTCCATGTATTGGTTGGTATCTGCTGGTAAATACAGTACTTTGTGTCATCCAAGCCTGTTTCTTATCAGATTCTTAAGACATTTGCAAATCTGACACTAAAATCCAAGATCTTTGTAACAGTCTACTTTAATAAACACTGGGGAAAGATCAGTAACAGCCTTTCATATGTAGAGGGTACATGTACACCAAATCCCACACACACACACACACACACACACACACACACACACACACACACATAATTTCAAGCCAAGGTCCTTAAAGAGGCCAAAGTGTCTGTCTAATGGAAAAACCATTTTCTTAAGTACTTTGTTGCACCATCTGCGTTATTTGCACAGTAATTGCTTCCGTAGTCTGCAGGTTAGAATTTGTAACCTCCAGGGCAGTGTAAATAATGAGGAGATGATAATAGTCTCTCCAAATGCACAAGTGTGTGTATATTCAATAAAAATCAATGTTATTTCATGCATTAATGTTTTTCAGATTTGAACTGCAGTGGACAAAACTTTTTCAAGCCCCTCTTTTTATTCACATCTTCCTATCCGTGTCCACTATCACTACTCTTTGACATTTTAAAAACCCATAAGTGCAAGTTTATGGACACTTTTATCTAAAGTAGTGCTTCCATTTATTTGACATGCCATGCAGCTGTACAGAGAGTGCCACGTAAATCCTACCACATGTTGGCAAGTCTAAAAGCATAAGCATATTATAAAATAAGTCAAAAATTGAATATAAATATATAGAAGATCCACAGTGTCTGTTGGGGATAAAAGCATTTAGTAATCTGAGATGAGTATAATCTTGAGCTGGAAATATTCTTAATTGCAGACATCTTAAGCCTGGGTGATATCAATCCTTCCCAGGCCATCTCCATTCCATCAAATCCAAAAGAATACTGTAGTTGTGACGCAATGGAATAGGAGATGTTGGAGTAATCCAATAAAGGCATTAGTGTACCATTAGGAGGGCGCTTCCTGGCTTTGGAGGGACACACAAGGCCTCGTTTAGCCTAATAGAGCGTCCCTGTTAGCGTTTATTTATGGCAGCAAGATGTCAAACCACTTAGAGGTGGAATATTGCCTGTCCATTAAGGCAGCTGTCCAATGGGAAGACTCAGAAAGAAGATCTTAAAGCTTGGCGTTTGTCCAATCTTCTTGTCTGTACCCCTTTTTTTGTTCAAAAAAATGCTTTGGTCTTTTAAAACAGCAAATTAGATGCATAGTGTACACTTGTATCCCTACAGTATGAATACTTTAGGTATTTACATATAAATATATGTAAATAAACTCAGGGAATTAACACATACTGCAGATGCAGAATATGAATGTGCATGGCTGAGAAATGTTAGAGAAAGGGGTGATTTTGATTATTTTCTTGTGGTTGTGTGTATGTTTCAATGAACTATGCCCTTGTTGTACACTTGTTAGTACATACTAGTAATACAACTACTACTAATAATAATAATAATAATAATAACTTGATGTGTATAGCACTTTTCAAACAATAGTTACAAAGCGCTCCACAGAGCAATCCAACATGCAAATCTTAAATTAAAAAAAAATTAAATTAAAAAAAAACAAAAAAAACACAAAAAATCCAGGCATAATAAAAACGTGAGCTCAATACAATTATTATTATATTATTTTTTAAACTAGCTAGACGCTAACAGCTTGTCAATTAGTACTTTCAATTAGTAAAATCTTAACGCCTTCATTTCATTTTGGGCAAGCTGCACATGGGAAAGAGAATTTTGGCTCAAGCAACAGTATATTACAGTAGTCCAACTGTGACAAGATAAAAGCGTGGATGACTTTCTTTAGGTCAGAAAAATATGACCTTATAGTTTTGCTCATTTAATTGGAGGAAATTGTTCGACATCCAAAACTCAATCTCATTGAGGCAGTATATAACAGTATTTTTTATATATTTAACTGAATATGCATGTATGATACTATGATTCTATATTGGACTCATTCATTTGAGAAAACTGCACAGATTCTTTCTTATTGACACTATTAGCAAAGACTCAAATATGCTGTGCAGTTCCAAACATTTCAATAGTACACCAAAATAAAAACATGATATCATTAACAACAACACTTTTTTTTACCTGCCCAAACATGCACTCTTCATCTCTCTCTCTCTTTCTCTTTCTCTCTCTCTCTCTCTTTTGGGGGAGTCAAGTAAATGAAATCGGTATCATCAAATTAATTTCCATTATCACTCAACCCTGATTGGGGGGGGGGGGGGTGGAGCACAAATTTGGCCAAAATTAATATCAACTGTGTCCAAATGGGCCAGCAGAGACCAGGTGAACACTAGTGCAGTTGTATTCAAAAATATTAACATAAGAGAGATATGGATTCTCTTAGCCATGTTGTTCATAGATTACTAGAATACACATCGTTCAAAAAGGGAAAAGGTGTTTCTTGCCACCTGAAAAAGTAGTTTGATTAATTCCAAGCTAATTCATTGTCGTGTATACTTGACATGCCCAGCAGACCAAAATCACTGAGTCTACTTGGCGGTGTTCACCATCCTCTTATAACTGATAACCCTGATAAGCTCTTGTAAGCTCTTGTCAATAAATACATCAGAACACTTCCTTGCTTGACTGATTTCCTGGGCTGTTTGATCTTGACACAGTGCTCTTTACTTTGTTGTCATCATGCACAGAGGAATGAGTCAACTTGAGAGAGTCTGTAATGCCAATCTCTGGTAGGCCTATGATATTTGCTGGATGGGCTTGTCAAATTTAATCAACACCGAGCATTTACCATTTTCAGATTTAGAAGTACTGTTACAGAAATGGAGGTTGAATTACTGACAGATGCTATCCAAGGGCCATCAAGAGAAAGAACAAAAGAAACAAGATCTTTTTTGTGCACAAAAAAAGAACAGCTCATGTGACACAAGCTGTAGGTTTTTACTATAATATTGTAAGGTTGTACTTCAATGTCATAACACATATAACCATAATTAGTATAAATGGGAACATATTGGCTGTGATATGTTATCTGTTTCATTCAAGGACTTCTACTGAATTGAAACTACTTTGAGTGCAATAATATAAAACCTCATACAGTGTCAGGAGAAACACAGGAAACACAAACAATTAGAAGAAACATTGAAAAGTAAATATGCTGCTATGTCAGTGAACACAGCACAGACACTAAGCACACATGTTATGGTAATTTCCGGGGATGGTGTTACTCCTATTTCACACTTTCTCTCCATCAACTGCACTCAGTTGCAGTTTGCAGGTAAAATTGCTTGATGAGCGTTTATGTATGGCAGGATCACAGAAGATCAATGCTTAAACATACACTAAATGAAGTGAAGCCTATGAATCAGTTCAGGCCATTTCAGTCACAAGCCATACTTTTCTTACTGCAGCTTACTGTATATCTAACATATCGTTTTAATCAGAGCTGTGTCAATAAGCCATTGCAGTTCTGCTCACCCTTTTGCTGTATGCTTGCTGCCACACCACTCACCCAAAGTAATGCTGTCACTTGCTGCTATGGCTGCCACTACCACTGTGCTTATAGCCATTTCATACCCCCAACACTTCCCCAGCATCCACCTGTAGGCTCTTAGCTTGCCCTATAGGGAGAACGTCCCTTATATTGTCTCCTTTGCCCATTCTGGATATAGATATGAATGCCCATGTTTCCAATCTGGCATTATCTTCACTATGTTTAACAATAGGGGGTGCTATATACAACAACATTGTGAGGGAAATTGCTTTTAATGTTTCATTTGCTGTTCGTTTTTGTATGCAGGTGAATTTGTTGTGTCCTTGGGTTGTAGTTTGTTTTGCTCCCTATAATTTGCAAATGCTCGTACATGTGCATTTTTGACGTAGCACGCACACGCTTAAACCCACACATGTTAACCATAGAAGTATCTCTTGTCCGGTTCTTTTGATTTTGTCTTACCCAAATATTTGCTCATGACATTCAGGACACCTCACTGACCTCCTCTGTTGGGTCAGGTTATGTACACACCGCTTTCACTAGATATACACAAGCTGCATCCAACTCCCCTTTGTCATTCAGTTCTGGACACTGTTCTGACCCACCCTGCAAGAGTGTAATTCTGTTTTTTAAATGTCTTAAATAATCATAAAGACATTTTGTTTGCTCCAAAATTGTTCTCTTTGCTGTGTCAACGGTGTATGAATGTGTATGAATGGTTAGTTTCCTCATGATGAGCAGGTTGGCACCCTGGGTGGTTGCCTCTGCCATCAGTGTATGAATGTGTGTGAATGAGACATGTAATGTAAAAGCACTTTGAGTGGTCATAACGACTAGAATAGCACAGTCCATTTACCATTTCATGTTACTAAATGCTCACTAGATGGTCAGTTAGTTGGTCTATTTGTTGTTGAACAAGTATCATAGAGAGGAAATGATGTTGGTTTCATCTCACTTTAGTGACAACCTTTTTATATTTAATCTGAACTGTGTTTTTTTCCCAAAAATCACTATTTAACATACCAACACTGAATGATAACAGTGGAGGGAACACAATGATTTTACCACAGCAAATTAGGTAAGACCTTGAACTACTAGAACTAGAAAAAGGAACATTTCTCTTTTTTTCTTAGTCCACAGAGGAATGTCTTTTTAAACCCTTTTTATGGAAATGTTGTGAATTATGACCACGGCGAGTGAGTGAGCATATGGATAAGATATTGGCCGCAGCAAAGCTCAAATGGCCGCAGCAAAGCTCAAAGAAGCTGCAGCAGGACGCAGTGCTCCATCAATATCAGATTTTAAATTGGAAAAACGTTTTTGTGTCACAGGGGGGCCGGACCGATGGGGCTACTTGATGAATGGGCCGTCTTGGTGATTGATGGTCAAGGGGGAGCAGTCAGGGGGAAAGTTATGCCACACCATGTCAATATCAGGTTGTTTGCTTCTCATGCATAGTGATTTGAGGGGGAAAAAGTGTGGACTAACTACCCTTGATATGACCATTTTACTTTTTGTAGGTTGTGAGCTGACATCACTGTGACTCTTATTGAAGGTGCTGTTCCATGACAGCAGAAGAGGAAAGACACAGCCATGTGATCATTGTTGTTTTCAGACCAACATCCTGGTTCATGACTTTGAGGCTGTGAGGAAACACAAATAAACAAATGCTGTATTTGTGTTCTTTCACATCAGCACAGAAGCTGCGTTCAGACCAGCAGTACGACCTGCATGAAACAATGCAGTCGTTAATTAATTTGTCTGAGACGAGAAGCCGAAGGGGTGCCAACACAAGACCGTGACATCAGTCAAGAGTGCTGTATATTCTGGGTTATCATGAAAAAAGTTCAAATAGTTGCTGGATAACTTTTTAGAGTTGTCAAACCCAAGAATAGTCAGAATATCTAAGGCGTTATGCAGTGTTATGGTGTCTTAGAAGCCTTAGAAATGGAAAATCTGGACTTCCTGAATCATATTTTAGGTCTCACCACTACCTGAAGCACCTTTAACACAGCATTGTTATAACGCAGGGTTGCTTTTAGTCTGGCACAATGGTCTAGCACATTAGCAGAGCAGCAGCATCCAAATATTAATCACTCATGACTTTGGCGGTATTTTGCAGCGACATGATCACTGTTGTTGTGGACATGAAATGGAATAAAATAGATTTGAATTGCAAAAATAGGCTTCATCACGCTCTATTCCAAAATAAGAAGAAAATACATATTACAAATATTATAACTACGGTTGAATGCACACAAATCCCCCTTCCGCACCAACACACATCTAGTTGCAATAAATGGCCCTGTAATTAGCTTTAGTTATGGGCTTTCACACTGCCATTTGACATTCTCAACACTTAATACAATCCCAGGAGACTAGAATGGCATAACATTAGGGGAAGGCTTTATCAATGGGAGAGAGGGCTGTAAATCAGGCACCTGAAACTCTATTAACAATTCCAACCAGCAGGGACGCCTGTGTGATTACTATGGGACTGTTTGCTCTCTACTTGCTGATAATGATGACTCATTCAGATGCTGGGTGACTACAATGCTGACACTGAATCCCAAAATAAAGCTTGTGATGGAATGTATCCAATCTCCTTTTATTCTCGCGTTAGGATATTCGATAAATGTTGGTGATTATGATTGATGAAATGGATATTTTCACTTTTCTTTTTCCTTTGTGTTGCATACTGAGACGTTGAGACAAAAAGAATTAAAGCTAAATGTAGTTTTTCTTTCCAGCTAACCTGAGTCATACTGTTCCTAGTGAAGCTTTCCATATCAGAAACACCAACGCAGTGTCAGGTTGCTTATCAAGGAGTAAATGCGAACCTTTCTAGCCCTTTAACAGTAAATATTTAACATATAAAATGATTTACAGATTTTATTTGACCCAGGTGTGATTCATATTTTGTTTTCATTTTCATTTTATGTAAATAAAATGATAAAAGAAAATCATTATAATGCTAAATAAACATCACTAAAAGTTCTGGTAAAAGACAACTGCCACAAGGGTTTAATGTGTTTTTTGAAAATGCAAGCAGAAAAAAAAATGTTGCAAGTCTAAATTAATGTATGTTAATTGTGTCTGATTTGTTTGATACTAACTTCTCTGTTTTTCATGACCATGTTGGTGTCATCAAGTCATTCAGCCGATGGGTGTGGATAATGTTATCATTATTATTCCACCCCCAAAAAACATGGCTCTGTAATATCAGTAAGGTTTTGAGGTCTTTCCAAATAACCACCAACCAAAAGAACAAAACATAGATGTGTTCCATGGAAATATAATATTATCATTTATACACTCAACAGATTGAAACCATTAGTTTTAAACAATCTAACCATTTCTGTGTTCCCTGCTATCCATGTGAAGAGGCGTTGAGCTACATGACGTCTGGCCCTGTGACCCTTTCTGTACATTTTATTTATACTTTTTTAACAACAGCTGAAATACAGTTTGGTAGTTGGTTAAATAGCTACCTCTGCCATGTATGCACTTCCACATCCATGTTGAAGCACCATTCACCAATTAGGCCAGTGGTTGGCCTACTTTAACCTAACATCCAATCCCATGTGTGCATACCACACAGCAGAAGTTCCCCACCCATGAACAGCTAACAAGGCGCTCAACCAAGCTGGAAGAACTGCTTCTACAAGACACCTCAACCAAATGCATAGTTTAAATTCAACCTAACATTATCAAAGACTACTGGTTGTATAAAACTACCTCAGATAAGAGTCCCATGACCAAAATTAAAGCCGAGTAGTTCAGTTACAAGTCAGACTCAAATCATTTCCTGGTGAAAGCAGCAACTAGCCTTATTATATATTTTTTTTTTAAATCAGCCTTGGTATATGTAAAGTTTAGCACATCTAAAGTGGTAAGGGAAGCAAGCTGTGGCATGCATTTATGCATACCATGACCTGGTTTGTTAAAGCTAAAATCTTATGCAACATAATGTAACATTGGACATGTAGTTTTTAATTATTGGTGATCCTCTGCCACAGAATGTACATCCACCCCAAAACAAAACTCCTGACACTTGAACCCATGGAGTATTCCCCATCTAGTGAAGCATATGCTGTACTATGGCACAAACTGCCCCCTGACCTCATTTTGGCCTTGAGTGAAAAGCCTAAAGCCTTAAAGAGAGAAGAGGGCATGGAAGACGTGGAGAAGCAAAGCTGCAGGAGATTGCCAAGCAGATTGTAAAGCAATAGTTCTGCTGTTTTCAAGCCAGGGAGATCAGTGGAACTAAAGTCAGTGGAACAAGATACCATACTCATTTTGTACAGCTAGAAAACTTTGGAGATCATTTAGCTCAGCAATGAGGCCAGCAGATGATGAAGATACAATGAAGAAAGTGCCCACACATTCAGATCATCATGGATGTTATTAAGGGTACAGCAGAACTAGAATCTAAACAAGATTAATATTAATGTGTCTTCAAAACCCATCGTCCTTAGGAGCCATATGTTCAAAAAATGAGAAAACAAAATTTAAAGAGGAAAAAATGTTGGTTGCTAAAACGTTTGCAAGACATTTTATGCTTAGTATTACACAAAACTATATGGTCAGAAAAGAAACCCTGTAGTTTGATTATGTAAGATTGTAATAACTGTAATAAGACGTGTTATTTTTCTTTTTTTGTGATATCTTCTATGTTTGAGGTGAACAGTGATTCAAAATTGCTGTCGATCAGGAAGTTGTTAATGACCACATCAGTTACCCCGAGCAAGGTATACTTCCTCTCCTTAAACATACAATACCCAAAAGAGGTATAACTCTTTCATAGATTTGGTTTCATTCATTTCATTATTTGTGTAGCCTAAAAAAACAGAGTATGCATTTCTATAAGGGATTTCCATGGAATAGATCCAGAATGAGGGTCGAAGGCGAAGATGAAGGGAACAAAACAACGACACAATCTTCCAAGACTGCTGAACTTCCTGTGTTAGCTGAACAACTTTGAAAAATCTGTGGAAAATATGAGCTTTTTTTTTTTTTTTCCAAGACTGAAAATAACATTTGTTGGACTGAACATCTAGATGACAGGAACAACTGGAGGCTATATTCAGTAGCTTGTTCACACTGACACATGAAGAGAGGTACCAAGAGCACACACACACACACAAACACACACACACACACACACACACACACACACACACAGAGCCCTGCCTCTCGTTTCATGCTTGCTCTTCTGTCAACCTCTGATTATACCGTTTTCTTTTTAGTTTCACATTGAATAATATTGTCACGCATGAGCGCATGTGCAGCATTTGGAAATATGGGACGAAGAGACACGAAAGCATTGTTGCAGAACCATGCCAATTAAAGTTTGTAACACTAGCATAATTTAGCACTTGAATGAATGAGAGCTCAATACTCAAACTTTAAGAACATTTAATGTTCTGTTAAAGAAAAAAATGGCACCAATACTGAAACATTTTAATGGTGGCAATAGTCGTGGACTTTTATCCGTAGATGTTTACAACAGAAAAAAATGACTTGAAGAAAAAATAAAGATGTTCAATTTGTATATTTTGGCATATTTAATAATGTTGTATTAGTTGTTTAAATAGTCTTTTTTTTATCACGATAGAACATTACATTACATTGGTCTGGCGATGCATGGATACCACTTAATATTGTATTTTAACATTGTTTTAGACTGGAAGAAAATTCATGTATATTTACCAGAAATAGCAGGCTATAGAATTTTACATTTCAGTTCATATGTTACATTTTTGGCAGGCAGGTGGACCCAAGTGCAGAGAACAGCAGGCACAGGAACTGAAGTAAATCTTTTATTGCACAAGTATGCAAGGAAAGCAAAACTGGCAGCTCAGAACAAACGTGACTAACAGAACTACACAAGACAGAGCAATGCAGAACTAACCAGACCACAGTATTCAACAAAGACTGAACAGAAAACCAGGACTTTAAAAACAAACTGAACTATCAAGGAGATGACATGCAGGTGATGACATAGGTGGAGATGCCCAGGAGAGGGAGGTGAGGTGACGAACAAAGAGAACAGACAGGGAGCTGATTGGCTGGGGAAAAAACATAGGGAAGATGGGGCTAACGAGGCTATTTTCAGAGCAGATGAGTAAAGAAGGGAAAATGAGGACGTGCAGAACAATAATTCTATCGCTTGACTTCCACCTGGAATATTTTCTCAGTCCAGTTGTTTATCTGCCCTTGATTTTTCACTGGCATGTTTTTGGGGCTGGTCTTTATTTGTTGACCATGCCCCCGGACATTGTCAAAGACCTGGCTTTTAATCTACTATCATATTTTAATGGAAGAATTTAATGTCGATTTTCTAATAGATCTATATGACTGTACTTATATGCTGCTTTCCTAGTCTTTTTGACCACTTAAAGCGCTTGTACACTACATGTCACATTCTCCCATTCACACACTGATGGCAGAGGCGTGGTAACGTATCAGGAGAAGACTAACATTCACTCACAGGTCCAGCGTCAGGAGCAAATTTGGGGTTAGGTATCTTGCCCAAGGACACATGGACATGTGGACTGGAGGAGCCAGGCTGATTGTCTGATTAGTGGATGACCGCTCTACTTCCTGTCAACCACCCCAGAAGAAGAGAAGTATGATTTGTTTTTCCACAGGAGTCCAATTTGACCTTAAGTTTACTCGATAGGTGTTCAACATGCATCTTAAAAGTGAGTCTGATATCCAGATTGCCATTTACAGTGTTCTAAAATTCTAAGTGTTTATTGTTCAAGTACAATACAAACACAACTGGAGTATGACATAAGAGCATGAAAGCCATTGTAGCTTACTTGTAATATGTTAATCAGTATACATAAAGCTACAGCTTTACTACCCCTGTGCTGTTAGCCCAATGACTGAGGAAATTGGGAGTGATGGTAACTGCCACTGTGGATGATTGTATGTGACCGAATGAGCACACACAAAGAAACACAGCTCCTACCACACCATGCTTTGATGCTTTACTTTTCTCCCAGTGGAATAGAGGATGAGAGACTGCCACCAGGTACGCGTCACAGAGAACAGTAATGAATGGCAGGGGAGGGAAAAGGAAAAACGGGAAGAAGTTGAGATGAAAATAGGAGGACAGATGGAATAATGGGGAAATGAATAGATAGGGAAAGGAGAAAGAAAAACACTGATGTAGATGAGAATAGGGAGGGGTTGACTCAGTTTTAAAATGACAGTTCCAAGATGTTGGGCACATAACAAGCCTGTGAAAAGAACCTTTCCAAATATGCCTCATGCAAAATAGGCTTCAAGAGTCAGGTTCAATTTTCACGGAAGGTATCTGTCGCCAAAAAGAAAGAAGCAGCACATATGCCACATGGTTAAATGGGGTGAAAATAATAGAGGCAGAGATAATGTTCATAAATATATTTATCTCTGACACAGGAAGTAACCCAATCTACATACACCAAGGAACATGCATCTTAATGTTTTGGATTGATGGACTGGAAGAAAAACCTTGATTCATATTCTTCATTGATTAACCATAATTTAGCTGTGACATAATCAATACATATGTATTGTAATAATAGCTTTATGGTCAAAGGAGCAGCCCTCTTACAGGGCTTTCATTGACTTAGCTACTTATCTTATTGTCTCAGCACCAGTACCATGTGATTGTTCAGCCAATCATGATTAGTACACCATTTCATTTCTATGAAACCCCTTTTTATAAAAAGGTAAAATATCCCCTCTGATCAGTGCTTGATGTGCTTGTCCTTGTTGAAATAAGATTTTCAGCTTTTATCTGCTTTACCACAAGGATTTCTTAAAAGGTTTGTGATTTTAGCATTTGTTAAACCCCACCTGAACACAGCAATTGTGAAATCAGAATTGAGCAACTGTAGTTATGCATTGTAGACTTCACAAGGATATTTCCACATGCTGAGACAGTTTGCAGGGATACTAATGAGAAAGATGTTCTATAGCTTACCTAAAGCAATAGGAGGGCTGTTAGTCTTGTGTGCAAGGTGTGATTTGTGAAAAAAGAAGATGGGGAAACATTTTTATTTGTGAAAATAAATCAGAACCACAGTTGGCCAATAGAGACTATAAAGCCTATTAGGTATTTGTTTGCAGCTGTTACAGTAACATTTATAAAAACATTATGACATTTAATACAACATTTACGAAATTTGATCTTAACCACTGCATTGCCGGAATATTTCAATCAATTAAAAAAACAATAATTCATCAAGTAGGGCAATATTTTGTCCTCCCAGCGATGTGATGTTATGTCCATGTCTTATCCTTTCCTCATTCAGACACATAGGAAATGTGATCATATACAACAAAACAAAAGGTTAAATGCTAATTTCACATGCCGAAATTAAATCCCCCAATTTTCCTTTCAGCACCATGGACAGCAACACTTGGCCAGGTATGCCAATACACTTTATGTCATTCTTGTAGGTCACTGTTTAATTCAGCTTGCAGCACACAGCAAACTTTAATGTTGAATAGAAAATAATCACAACATGCAATAGGACAATGTGCTGTCATTACACCTTTACTTAGTCCCTCATAATGAGGGGGATACATTTTTATGTCCACCAGGGATGAAAATAACTCAGCAGAGGCCGGGATATATAGGCCAGAGAGGGGAAGACCTCTAATACCCCCCACCTGGAAAACTGCACACTGGTTGTGTATTTTTTTCCCTTATTTTTCTCCCTCCAGCCTCCCACCCAATCATTTCCATCAGGTACTCTGTTATTACTTTGTCGTTCAATGTTTCAAAAGAATTCTGGACGGGGATAAAATTCCCTGACAGAGGTAGGCATTTCCAGTCACAGAAGTTTAGCATTTTGAGTTGCCTCAAACCCGGCACACTGCAGAAGATGTGTCATCATGGTTTGGTTTAGGCAGGATCTTGGGGAGTTGTTTCTGTAAAGCTATGCTTCATATTTGCCTATTATGCATGTGTGTGACTCGCCACAAGTGGATGTGAATCTTAGTATCTTGGTAAGTTGTTGCAATTAGGCTACTGTTAGACTATCTTTGTCTTTATGATGATGTTAGCCTCAGGCTACGTGACACTGTTTGTCTTTTGGTGAGTATGGCAGAATTTGATGAATGAGTTTGTGGCTTATCCTACACAAATTACTTCTGTGTGATTGCTGGTTATTATGGTATTCCTGTCTCGGTTTTCTGGTTTCTTCACAGTGACAGAGATGACCCAGCAAACCTGTTAGTTTTACTCCTGGTGTTAAAAGTTTTACTCCTGTTAACTTTACTTCTAGTGTTAAGAGTAGTGACACAGAAGGAAAGCTGTACCACTGTTAAAATCCACCCTCCTAGCTCTAGGTTTGATGCTTGGTTAAAAGTGATGCACCAGCTAGAACTGCAGAAGGGTGAGGTAGATTCTGGTGCGTCAGCAATGGTTTATACTTCCTGCTGGTGCACATTTGTCATCGGATTCCACCGTTACATTTGATGTGAGTAAAAATATGTCTTTAGTCTGAGTTTTTCACAAATCTGAGGTACTTTGGCATGTTTGAGCACATTGCTGCCACTGTGGCCAGAGGATACTTTTGCAGGGTAAGCTGACTGGAAAGGCTCAGGAGACTTGTTCTTCTCTCTCTATGGAAGACAGTCTTGTATACGAGAAGGTCAAAATCACTATTTTACCAGCATATGAGCTCATGGCAGAGGATTATAGACAACATATTTGAAACCTTAAAAAAATGTCAATCCAGTTTTATGTTGACTTACAAGGGAGAAAGGGATCTTCTTTGACAGATGATGTTCAGCGTGTCAGGCTGAAGACCTGGCCTCAGTGCATGAGCTGAGGTTATTGGAGACATTTAAAAACTCTGAACATACTGTGGTCCATTTAAACAAGCAAAAACACTGCAACAGGCTGCTACTCTAGCAAGTAAGAGCACTCTGACGCACAAAAGTATTTTTACCCAATGCTTCTTTTTTCCAAATAACTTGTGACACACGTCACACATGCCAATTAGTCTTCGGGGGGTCCTAAAGTTGAGAAACAGTGTTTCTTTTGTCACAAGCCTGGCCACATAGCTGCAGACTGCATGGCATTGAAGTGAAAACAACAGGAGTCAGCTCCAGGGGTTGAATAAAACAATGTGTCCTGGTAGCCAGTTCGCCACTCCAAAAGTGCCCGATGTTGTTTTAAACCTTTCATCTTTTAACGGATTTTGTGTCTCTCACAGAAAACTCTGAGGACCAGCACCTGGTCACAGTGTTTCAAGGCACCGGCAGCTCACAATTTTTCATTCTCTCCAGTGTCCTGCTGTTCAGTTCTAAGTCTACCTGCGATGTGAGCACAATAGCAAAAAGGTAAAAAAAGAAAATCTTGAGGAAAATGCAATATGTACAACAGAGACTTCATTTACAATAAAATTATTCAGGATACCAGCAGGTGTATTTTCATATCTAATATATATATATATATATATATATATATATATACACACACATATATATCTGATATGCCCAATCAGTAAGAGTATTGCAAGATTTACCATGGAAACCAAACTTGCACAAATTGACAAATGTATTTTCTGCATTAGCCATACATCAGTACAGGTGTCAACATGATGCAAGTTCAAAGTACAAAGCAAAGCATTATTTATCTATATATATATATACATATATATATATATATATATATATATATATATATATATATATATTTTTTTTTTTTTTTTTTTTTTTTTTTTTTTAAGGATGACTGCTGCAAAAAAACTCCACCAGATATTTGGTCACTGTGGGTTGAAGAGTGAGATAGTAAGATAGATCTATTTTTGGATGACAACAGTGCCAGTGAGCATGCAGGGTGGCACTTGGGTTAGCATCTAACTGCTTTATATTTTTGCTGTACATATTATCATATATTTCATGTAATCAACAAGCATTTGTTTCTAGCATTAGAACTTTTGGAAAAGTCAGCCTCAAAGTTTAATTCTGCCCTGCATTGCTAAATTTATCAATCTTACATCTAACATATATACTGAATATCTCCTCTTTCTTAACAAAGTTAGATTCACAAGTTTGAAGAGCCGGTAATTGCAGGTTTCAATACATTCAAGTGCAGTAGAAAGCTTGTGAAAGCTTGTTCAATAAAAAGAGATTAGACGTGTTGAGATGCACTCCTTTTATCTCCAGGGCAATTATGTAGCCATATACCTGTCTCAGAAAAAGACGCATTCATAGCACCACTCACAAAGAGCCAAGAAGACAGCAATAAATGAGAAGTCATTATAAAAAGTGAAAACTGATGGATGAATCTAAAATATGAAAGGAAATTTTCAGAATGATGAAGGGAGGACGAAGGAAAAATGAGACAAGGACAAACTCACCAACAACATAACACTCCAGATATACCCATGGACAACTAAAATTAGTCAAATAAACCTCACTTTTAAAAGAGCCACTCCAGATGGGGAAATTGATTCCATTTGCTAACCTCTCTACACTCTCCTATAGGGAGAACCTCATCTGTGTTCACTCATAATAATGTACAGAATATAAATCCATACTCCTCTTCTCTGAGACTTCCTCTCTCTCTCTCTGCTGCTTACAGCATGATAAAGCAGCTCTCTCCCCAGCAGAGTGCTTGTGTAACATGGCTTGCTCTTGGCCCTGAGGCTGTCAGGCACTGCCACTGTAACATGTATACTGACAGGAAGTGGAATTTATTGCTTCACTTCAGTCTCTTTTGCCAGCTCCATATTCCCTACTGGTCATTTGATAGGAAAGGGTGATGAAAATGGTGAATGACATAAGTAAATATTTTTAGATAGCTGACTTAAAATATTCATGTTAAAGGTTCCCCCCACTGTGACAGTGCCACTGAAACTGAAGTTTTATCCTTCCTGAGGAGACGTAGATGGCAATACAGGACTCTATTTTTGTGAGCGGTGCAGTGTGACTTGCAATCTTGTGTGCCATCCCCAGTGTGTCCAGGGCAAATTTCATGGCCAAGCTTGCCAGGCGCACCAGTGACACACTTGGACATGAGGTGGGGTCAGAACGACTACATTATCATACATTACACAATCACATTCCCTACTTTTATCCCCTTTGAACACAGAGCTTTCCCTGTCATGACCTGTCCTGACATGACAGTTTTCTGTATACTTGTTTTTGAGAGTTTTTCTCGGAGGAACATTTTTAGTGTCATGGACTAAAAATTTGAGTCTTAAATATATTTCCCAAGTTGAATTCATGTTTCTGGACAAGAGAGGGTTAGTTAATTGCAGTGGGAGAAGTTTTTTCATGTAACTGTGTGAACTGTTTTCAGTGCGTTCGTCTCCAACATGCCTGATGATTGAAATCAAAAACTCTGTGGAATAATTAATAGTTTCAGAGAAGTTTGATGTGTAGATAAGCACAGAGGTGGTTATATTACCACATGTGCAGATCGCAGAAACCTAATTGTGGTTTGACAGTGCACAACATCACTTCAATTAGAGATGCTTTCAGATGGCTTTAAAGAGAGTCACATGGGTAAAGGCAAGTCCATCAGTATAAACTACTAACTGTCCTGGATGACAGATGCTGGTAAGAAATGCTCATTAATATTTATTCTGTCTCGCGGGCATTAATGCCATAACCGGAATAAAACTTTATTTTTTTCTGTGTGATCACGAGTCAGAAACATGAACACAACATGAATTAAGTGGGTTGTGTGATTTCAGAGAGGCTCATATGGGTGTTCCTTCACCAAATAAAATGACCAAATTATTATGGAAATCAAGTGCGCTGAGCTGTTGATCCATCCTGAGTAAGAGTCCTGCTTAGTGGTCTGATTCAAAGGCATAGTGTATTCATTTATCATAGCTGACCAGTTTCACACTACTGTGAGGTCACCTTATAAGGATATATAACACATTTTTGGGCAAAACTATATGATGGAGTTACTTCTCAGTGATCACATTTTCATTTTATTCTGTTCACTCAGCTGTGACATTGGCATTGCATAACTTCCACTTTAAATTCAGAAGCTTATTATCTCCGCCTTATGACTTTCATGCTTGTATTTTATACCTGTCTTATTCCATTTCAGTTCATTTTTGTTTTTTCTATTCTCTTAGCTCTTTAATGACTGTTTTTGGTTATTTAAATGTCCTTCTGTGGTGTGTTTCTTTTGCACGTTGTCTTCATGCCTTCAATGTTTTATGTAAAGCACTTTGAATTGCCTTGTTGCTGAAATGTGCTATATAAATAAACTCAACGTGTCTTGCCTTATTTAGCAGCAAAACATCTCACTCCCATTTGGTAGGTAGCAGGGAAGATAATGAGAGCAATTACTCAGGAAGCGAATGGACTTCACCTCTTCAGTGAAGAAAAGATCAGTGGTGCTGTGTCAGTGGGAAAGTTCAACTCCCCACAGAGACAAGGCCACAGCGATCGTTGACTATTTCGCTGACCCACACCACAGGCAAAGCACTGAGCACCCACAGGGGCTGTGAGGATCATAACAGAAGAGTACAGTTTATTTGGAAAGGGAAAATCGATGCCCAACTCGGTGTAACCTGTCTTCACAGGTGCTTCATCCCCCACAAGAGCCTCACTGTGCACTACATACATGTTTCAGAGACCTTTTTTTTTTACAATGTAGAATCTGGATGAGTGACACATGCACTACTGTGTCATGGTTGAGCTTGATCATTTTTGATACAGCAAAGTAGCTGAAAAAATGTTTTACCATTCAACTCTGAAACATGCAAAGTAGAAAGACATTAAAGTATTCATGAAAAAGCAAAGATCACTAGTGGAAAAATATCACCAGTATTTGCACTAGCACTTCCTGTAATCAAATCTACAATATTTGAGAATATACTAAAAAAGTTGCACCTGTTTCGTCAAAAAGGGGATTATGCAAACGAATGTAACACTGCTTAAATTAGTTATTTTTAAAATGGGATTAAAAGACACAGAATAATAACACCTTAATAACAAATTCAAGTTCATGTTGACTAGAAAGAATGTTTCTATCTTTTGGTAAAAACTGAATTAACTAGCCATTCGGGAAATTACTTTTTGTTATTTGCTCTTTTTTATGGACACTATGCCTCTGTCCTAGAAATCAACTACCTAAACAGTGTACACCTATCACCAGTTGACAGTGTAGCTGCAGCACTCAAAATGTCAACATGACAGCTGGTTGAAAAATGTCCCTTCCACTTCGGTGTCTGTGGCACACCAGAAAGTGTCACAGTGAAATTCATTTATATACATTATTGGACGAGGCTAACACGGTTCATTCAAAGGTTCATACTTTAACCATCGGCTCCTGTCTGAAGTTTTGTCTTTGTCTTTTTTTTTTTTTTTTTTTTTTAAATCAGTTTATACTCTGGCATTGCAATGGATGGTTCAACAAGCCATTTTGGACTCTCTGGGTTGATGTATGCTAAAAGGTCAGCGCTGTCAGGAGGGTTTACAATTGTTTAATGCAGCAAATTTGTGTACCGATTCACCAAAGTCAAACTCTACACAAAAGCTCAGAGTGGATTTGTTTTGCTTCCATAAAAAATACACAGACTGTGGCAATTCTTCAGAGTGTACAATATTGACTCAAAATAAACAAAAAGTAGATAAATGATGAGGAAACATTTGTGCCTGTTCTACAACGTGACTCATTGATTGTTGTTTTTTATTGAAGGGGGGAAATATTTATTTATTTCTGTATTATATATTTATATTGTAAAAGTTCCTACACTAGTAAGACCACCCATTCACACGCTTGGTGATAAATGTTTTAACCTGCTAAAATTGTCACTGTAATGTGTCAAAACCGATGTGTGTAAAGTTAAATACCTGTAAGCAGCAGGCTGCGTGATGATTAAAGTGATTATGTTTTTAACTAAAATTACAATAATTGCAGTAAAATGCGGTGGAAAGGTAAGTAATGGACAGTAAGCACACCATGGAGAATGATTTTATCTAATGTAATGTAATAAATCTAAAACATTGTACATGTGTAATTAGCCTCAATGCCAACCAACTAGGTCAGGCAAGTAGCACTTTGATGTCTGAGTTAATAAGACTTAATGATATACTGTATAGTATTGAGTCATAGTCACAGTGTCACAGAGACAAATACAAAAAACAGTACAATATATAAGGGTTAACAAATGCATGTAATCATCATGGAAAAGATAATGGTGTTGTTTATCAATGCATGATGGAAATAGCTTCATCAGATTGTTGCCTTAATTGCTGAAATTGTCGCATTAATGAGGAGTTGTGTGGCAACCCAAGCAAATACAGTACCATCTTGTAACTTAGAGTGCATTGGAGAGTGTATATAATGACAGTAAAGAGTTAAGACTTAAGACAGGAAACATGATTTTAAGCCCAAAAAGCCAGGAGCATTATGCACAACTGGAACATCATGTAGTTCTTAATTTCCCTCTGGCCATGTTTCTATGAAATACAACCTGTACGGATGATATTTCCATTGCTTCCTGACCAAAAAGGAGTGCTCATCCATGTTGTTTGGCAATTTCAGATTTCCCATGACAATAAATGGATAGTAAAATAAGATTAAATCTCTCTCTCTCACCTTCAGTCATTGTCTCTCCTGCTGCTGGGCAAGTGGTGCTAAAGTTTCTTTGATGTGAGGAGCACCTCAGGGTGATCAGGAGTTCCCAAGTGAGAGAAATATGTTCCAAACTTTTTTTGCAGGACTCAAAGAAAGGGAACAAATAAGGAGCAGTGGCAAAATGAATTGTAAAAACATCTTAGAGGAGCTTCACCCAGTGGTTAATTGAGTTTGTTTAGAAATAATTCAGATTAATAACAGTGATAAAAAAGAGGACGCTGCATATGTGCCGAGGACTTGGGTTTGTTGCTCTGCTGTTAGCGTGTTGTGCTGCATATCACAAAGTCTTGACGTGATAATTTACTGTAAAGAGAACTGCATCCTCACACGTAGGCAGTGGCCTCCTGCTGACGTAAAAATGCTTTCTAGAGTGAAAACTTTAGTCTTCGGAGCTGTTTCTAAACTTCAGGGACAAGAAATGAGTCACCAAGTGCAACTGTCTGGAAAAAACATGAAAAATCGTCTGCCTTATGCTTGAAGTAAGTAATGTTTTCCTTTATGTCATAGGGAAGCAAAAGTCATGCTCTTGATACCCACACTGTTTTTTATCCCTTTCTCTCAGCTCTTTCACAGTAAGCACTCAGAATGACCTGTGCTTAAAAGGTACAGTGAGTGCACACAAATTCAAAAGCTCATATTTTCTAACTGACCCCCAGTAGTGTTTGGCCAGGCAGGCAGTTTTTGGTTTTATTTCTCTTTGGAGATATCAACTTTGGAGATTTGCTGCTCCCCCTCTACAACGGAGGTGAATGAGCTTTTGTTTGTGGTGCTCACAGGATTAAAGTTTATATTTAAAAAGTCAATAAAAATGTGTTTGTCTGTCTCTGCTGATTGCCTACACTGTGGTAGTCTGGTTTCATACCTCTTAATCAGCATTCACAACTTTGAACTTTGCTCATTGATTTAAACTGCTCTGGCATTGTACGCACTGACGGCTGCTTCCCAGAGTTGGAGAAACAATTGACGAAAGCTTAGTAGGCAGGACTAATACTGACTAATACTGGGGATGTTCTACGTTCCTACATGGCTAGCACGCTACTTATTTGGATTATTCTTGTAATAGACACTGCCAACCAAGAAAGAAGGGAAACCAAGCTTGAACTCAAGGCAGCTTTAATTGTGCCGAGATAAACCACCAACCAAAGATCAGCAGGCCAAATTACACTGGATCCAACTGAAAAACAAGACTGAAAAACGTTTTAGAAATTCCAGTGTAACTTTAAAATACAAAATTTACTTGACACTACATATGATTAAGAATAAACAGACAGAGAAGTCCAAACCATGCTTTCTTTCTCATCTTGGCACACCTAGCCAGTCACTGTGTCAAATGTCAAATTAGTTACTAGACCAAAATTGGCTGTCACAAATCATGTTCATGAGTATACGTGCTAAATTCAAATTTAAGTTTAGCACAGAGAAACTTTCCTTTTACAGCAGATGAATCTTAAAAGCCCCTTGCTGCACACAAATTATTCTGCCCAGTGAAGCTCAAACATTCGAGTTAAGTAGCAATGATCAAAACGCATTTTTGAATGGAGGAGGGATTTAAATAGATGCACTTCATCAAGCAGGGCTTCATCTTTGACCTTTGTAAGGTTTTAAAGATTGGATGTCACTGCCCCCATCGGTGGCATATCCTGTCATCAGTGAGGACTGTCACTGAAATTGCACCTTCAGGGGTGACAATCAATAGCTGGGATAAGCTTATTTAGAAATACATGAGTCTGCATGCCCCAGTAAGACACAAAATCAAAGAGAAGTTAAGATTACTTGTAACCATCAACCCCTAATACAGGGAATGTGTGTGGCTCTGCCTAGTTGAGTGCCACAAATACAAGCCAATATTGGCTAAAACAAGCTTCTGAGGATAATGCTGGAAGAGCATTCATATAAAGAGGCATATCAGCCCTGTTATCAGAGATCAGAGGTTAATGAATAAGTAACCTCAAGTTGTGCATTCTCCAGCCCTGATTTAATATCAATCAGTATCAAATCAGTTAAAAGAAATAAGACATTGCAGCTAATAACAGACTGGGACAACCAAAATGTTACTGCCATACTTCAGTCTTTAGTCTTTATCACAATTTGAGGATGTATAGCAGTGTGTAGAGAGGAGGCTTGACAAAAAATATGATGCTGCTGACAGAAGTATAGCATTGACTTGATAATAAGATTTGCAAAGCGTGGTGCATCTTCAAAGGATCTCAGAAAACCAGGGCATAAAAACATGCAACACACATAATCACCAAAGAGTGTTTTCCAGGCGGTGAATGAATTTGGATCATCCCATTTTCATACAATGATCAATAGTGTCAACTGGGGCACCATATTTTTTTTTAACACTTTTGAGAGAATAAATAACATTAAAAAAAGATTTCAGTCGTAGTCCAAAGAAAATGCTGCACATACTGTATCGAGCAATCCAGGCATTTTTACTCCTGCACAAAGTATTTTCTCATTCACCACTTTGGAAACCCCATGAACAAGAGCCATTGGTCACAAGGGGTTGTCTGTACTCTGTACCATTCAGCAGGTGAGATTATACTGAAAAGTGTTCAAGGCATACCATATTACTGTGTGTCTCAAGCCAAAAAGACACGATAAGAGCCTTAGTGCAGGCACAGCTGGCCAGATTTCATGTGCCTCTGGGCTTATGTAAATATCCTCTTTGGGCTGAACATTGGTAAACAGCCTTATCACTGTCCCCACCAGGTTTGCATGTTGCTCATCTTTTTTCACTTTTCACTCAATGGATGTTAGACAAGTGATCACAGTAGCCTTTTAGCCCACGCAGATCCAAAGCGAAACATCCATGACTTCTTTCCACGATCATTCTGTTAAAGCACTAGAGGAATTCAGATTTACTCTCTAGTACAGTACTTTATGGGCTAAAGGCAATGTGGCTGGTAGATAAATGCAGTTCAAATTCTCAGGTTAAAGTTCTCTTCATCCAAATTATGTTTAGAAAACTAAAACTGGTGTCACTTACAGCTAGGCGATATCACCTACAACAAATCCCACAATTAATTGTCACATTTTCCTCTGGAACATGTTATAAATTACTTTTCATTTTTATCAGTTTTCAATTGACATATCAGGCATCATTTTATTCCCCTGTTAATAGGCTTTATTCTTAACGTTGACACACCTGTAAAGTCTGTTTGGAGATGTGTGTTCAAAATTAATCATTCATTACATTTCTGATATTCAATAATAAAGATTGAGTTATCACTGCCGGTAATGGTTTACAGTTAGATGTGATTAATTAATGATATGGGCACTATACGTATGCACAGTCATGAATAATGCTTGTAATGACAGCTGCCTGCTGTGGAAGTGTTGGAAAACCTTGTTATGCAACACAATCTGTGGAAATGCACTACTTCTTTGCAGTTTGTTTGATTGACATTGATTGTGTAAAGACTGGTGGAGCATGCAGCAGATTGATATGCAAATGCATCATTATGAGTATGAGTCTACATTCATCTATGGCTAATTCTGAAAAAAGAAAAAAAAAACCTTCTGTGAGAGAGCTTAGTCAGAGTGTCAAACAAGACTCAGAGACTTGTTGACTGACATAAAATGTGTGTTTTATCCTGACCAAGGTACCAAAAGTAACTCAAACTTCTCTTAATTGGTTTAATTCAGGATAACTCAAATGTAGGCTTAATCACATGCACACAGCTACACAGACATCCTCTCATTTCCGAAACTAGTCTCTCCCCTTAAATAGGCCCTCCAATAAATCTGGGCAGATTCATCTTTCATGCAAGTGTTTCAGTCTCCCACCTATAACAGCTAAACACCAATGCTTCCTGTATCAGTTAACATTGACTACAAAAACGCATGATCCACAGCACACTGCTCAGTATATAAGCCAAAATTAAAAATAAGTAAGAATCATATCAATACTAAACACATTTAACTGAATAAAATAAATCCCCCATACACGGTTCAACCCTTGACATTACTGGTGATGTCAGCAAGAGCTCAAAAGAAGAAAGTGACTCCCCATTTGTCTCCTGGAAAGCATTGTAGGTATGTCAAGAAACACAAGCTAAGTAAAGAAAACACACCCAGATACACAGATACAGTGCCACAAGTCTATGATATGAGTGATTAAACCATAAATGCAGCTGTAAAACAAATGATAAGTATGGAAAGAAATACGAAGTGTAATGATTGTCAAAACTCCATAATCAGTACTCGTTTTAAACTGTTGTAATCTCGGCCGATATTGAGGCCTGATCTCTCAAGTGATAGTACAGGTTGTTAAGCAATCGCCCATGTAGTGTATCCTTATTCAACTGTACTCCAGTGTTAAATGGTTAATGGACTGCATTTGTATGGCGCTTTTCTTGTCTTCTGATGACTCAAACCCACATTCACCCATTCACACACTCATTCATATGCTGATGGAACGCTGCCATGCAAGGTGCCTACTCATCAGGAGGAGCTAGTCATTCACACACACATTCACACACCGATGGCAAAACCTTTGGGGCTCAGTATCTTGCACACGGAAATTTCGACATGTGGACTGGAGGAGCCGGGAATTGAACTGGCGATCTTTCGATTAGTGGATGAGCCGATCTACCTCCTGAGCCACAGTTACTTTACCATACATTGATTTCAGACCCTAATTCAAAAATAATTAAACCAATCTACAAGTTAATTAATGGCCATGCATTTATCAGAGGACTTAACTTTGGTTATTGATCGTATGCCCAGAATTGTAGCATTGTCATCATTAGGCAAAGCAGTAATTTATTCTATCACGCACTGGAATGTCATTACAAATCCAGACTGTGTGACTAACAGAAAAAATTAACATTCTTGAAGCTTAAACACATGACTCTCTCTACTGATCAGCAAATGTTTGCCAATTACTAAACTTGTCTCCGTCATGCTATGTCTCTGTCATTAACCATATGAACAGCGGATTGAGGCTTTTCATATAACAGAGGAATCAAAAGCCCATTAACACTGTAATCACAGTCTAAATATTCTCAGCATAAGAGAGCCGCCATTTCACCATGTGTACATCGACTAGTACCTTTTAACTTTTCATAATGAGGAACGATGGGGAACACATTTTAGATATGCATTTAAAAATAATGATGTCTGCCCCGCTGTGTGCTTTTTAATGACATACATTCAAAGCATATTGCCTTTTCATAATATACACTACTGTACAAATGCCTAAGGCACTTTCTCTGTTTAGCTACTAGTAGATACTACTACTAGATCCATTATGCAATACCACCAGGGAGGCATCTGATAGGTCCCAAATGTTTTCTGTAGCACGACAATGACCTCAAATATCCAGCCAGAGTCATAATCTAGATCTATCTTCACCAAGAGGAAGAACAAGGAGTCATGCAACAGATGGTCTGGCCCACATAGAGCCCTGATCTCAACATCATGGATTCAGCCTGCGATCACATGAAGAGAGTGAAGTAACTGAGACTAAAATCCACAAAGGAACTGCGGCTACTTCTCCAGGATGCTTGGAACCTACCTGTACAGTAACTTAACTTGAAAAACTGTGCAGGTGTACCAAAGCATGCTCACACCAAATATTAATTTCATTTAGGTTTCTTCTGTCTACTGTACTTTAAGTTAAAGGTAATTGACTGGTAATTCTTGGCATTATTTTCGAAAGCATCTTCACTTTACTTTTAGTGGCTAAAACTTTTCCACAACACTGCATGTGGTGTGGCCTTTTAAATGATGCAAAGCCTTTTAAAGACTTTCTGCCTGAGGCACACGTTTGGTAAATGTATTTGTTAGCACGTAATCAATAAATAATCATAAATCTCTTTGTCTCTCACTGTGTGTACGTGAATGCATTTGTAGTGATACAGGGGTATTAGGGTTTATACCTGGAATATCTCTCTATGTTTAAGGGGGGACAACATTTTCAAATTGTTGCCTCAGCACCAGAGTTGACAGCTTGTCAGTCAAAAAGCAGTGTCTCTCTGGCATGTGAAATGTCACAAGGTTGAATAAGAGATTGATGGGAATCAATTTTAAATCCTCAATCTCCTCTTACCCAACAGATACAGTGTATCCACACAGAACTGCTTAGTGAAACATCTCTCAAAAAGGGGTTAATCACAGGTTGAAGTCATCACATAGAAGGGAATATTAGCCTGGGATTGACCCACCCACGCGATGTTTAGTAATGAATAATCCTTTCCTATTTTCTACTGTTTAATAGCTTAGAGCACCTGATGCCATGTCATAATAGGTTGATAATGTATATCGATGTTTCTTTCTTACAACTGGTTATTTTGGTCAGGATTCATGAAGAAGGTTTATCACATGCTATTGTCAAGAAGAAATAGCTAAACTGTGTCTGTGTTAGAAGAAGTCTGCAGACAAATGTATAAAAGTATTCCAGGTGTAGTATTGCATATTTCATGTGCAGGATTACATCATCTCCACCTTCACACAGAGCTCGTTAAATTTCTAATTTTGGAAATCATATGCCATGCTCACTAGCCCTCCGCAGCGCCCTAATGCAGAAGCTTAGATTGTAATTATCCACAAGGAAAGGTTATTGGACTGGCTTATGTGAAAAGCAGGCATCTTGCTTGGACTCTGAATGTAGATCTGACATCGCCAAACATGTCAAATTAGAATACGATATTGGTTTGGGGATTTCACAGGATGGTGCCCTTGTAATGTAAGTCTGCCTGAGGGGTTTCTATCAATCTCCAAGTTGAATTAATGTATAGTGAGATGAGGACAGTAATGACTTTTCTGTGTAATCTAGGATATTGCCTCTGTGCGGTTTCCATATTAAATACTTGAGCATTTCATTGTTCTTGTCTGATGTTCAGATAAAGTTCATGCAATGATCTTGATCTGTAAAAAATAAATATTTTATTTTATGCAAGATTCAATTAAGTTCTGCACATAAAATGTATCATCTTAAGAAAAAGCCCTTAAATGTATGACAATGTTTACAGAATTAATGGAAAGTGATGGTGCCTGGTCACATATGACCTTTTTCTGGAATGAAATACATAAAAATAATAGTTTTTTGTTGTTGTTGTTGTTTTGTTTTACTTTTTTTACACAGTAGGAGGGTAATATTAACCAATCAATAATACCAACAGAAACCAGAGACACAGTTCAATCAATACGCAAACCAAAGGATTGACTAAAGTTTCAATTTAGTCAATCCAAAAACTTTCATGTCATTCCCTCTGTCTGCCAGTTTTCCTTTCCCTCTGTGTGCATGAGTGTATGTATGTGTCGTTATACTGGTTAGCTATGTTTTTCAATAGAAAGCTGAAGTTATGGTGTTAGATCAAGCTATGTAGCCTTTGAACATATCCATACGATTAAATGTGATTTTGAATTAGGTTCTTATAATAATGGCTAGACTATATCATTTTAGGGGATTTTTTTTTTTTTTTTTTAACGGACACTTCTAGAATACCCCTTTTCCACCGAGCTGGAGCTGGTGCTGGTTCGGAGCCAGAGCCTGACTAAGCACCGGTTCTTTGCTTCCACCGCCAAAGCTCCAGCCCGGAGCCTCAGAACGGGAGCCAGAGCAAGCACCAACTCTCTGGTCTAAAGCAAGAACCGATTACGTCAGTGGACTGGGGGCGGGGCTAACGTTTATTAGCCGGCTAGCGTGGCTAACGTTTATTAGCTGACTAGCCGGGTTAACGTTCATTAGCTGACGAGCGCGGCATTTACAGAGGGTTAAAGATTTGTTGATTAAAAGTACTATTTGTATCATTTTTTTGCCAGAGCTGTCGTCTTCTTCTTCTTCTTCTTCTTCTTTGTTTCCGGCAGGCGAGATGCCTTGCGCCATGTTGCTGCCTCTTACTGGCGAATCATGGAAGTGCTTCAAAGGCGCGTGCTGGCTACTTTATACAGTGACGTAATCGTGTGGCTCCTTGCCAGTGGAAATGCAACAGGTTTGTAAGAGGTGCTTGGATTAGCACCAACTGAGCACTGGCTCTATCGCTAGCTCCGAACCAGCACTGGCTCCAGCTCGGTGGAAAAGGGTTAGAAGTGTATCGGATTTACACAGAGGGAGATCTAATGGAGTCTTTCCATTATATAGACCAATAGCTTAGGATGTTTTTCTGCAGCCCTTTCACCTCATGAAAGTCTCTGTCATTGTAAAACAAATTACAGCAACCATCTCATAAAACCTGAGCAGCGGCAACATGACACACACCAAATGCAGAGCACATGGTGTTCAGCATGTTAGTCATCATTTTACATGCTGTATTTTTGTGTTAAGATTGCAATTGACTGTTTATTTCTAATAATGGAGTCATTTCTGTTCTTCACATCAATCACACACGCACATTTTCTCACTAACATTTTTCCTGCTTATCACAATCACCATTAAAATCTCATTTTCAAGACATTAACAATCTGCTTATCATCTAACACTGATTGGATACCGCATCAACACCTCGAGAATTGCCTGACTTTAAAGCACATGGCTCATACATGTTCTATCATCCTAACGTTCTTTCATTGTGCAAAAGGATGTGTTGCAACACTCAAAAATATTGTTGGCTTTAAGCTGCATGAAAGGAAAATCTCATGCATATTCAAGGAGTTAAGGAGAGGAAGGATAGATAAAAATGAAAAGAAAGAAAGAGATCAAGAGAAAGGTAATGGTTGCTATTAGCATAATAGGAGTAAGATTGTGAACCTAACTCAAAGCACTAGCAGCAGTTTTCAAAGCTTCCCTAACCATGTCTTCCCTTATTATGTGGGACCTCGCTTGATTAAAGAACACTTCCTACCTTTTTTTTCCTGCAACCTTTCACTCTCTCTTTCCTGACAACTACAAAGTGCAAAACTGCATTAAAAAAAGTCTTTTAAAGTCTCACTGTGCAACTGATGTACAGGATTATTCCACATCCTGTTAAAGTTATCAGTCAGCTCACCACCTATAAATACCTGTTGTTGCTTTCTGAACTCTAGACCTCAGCCTTTACAAAAGTAGAAAAATAAACTCTTCTCCTCCTCTCTCCTTTCTCCTTTTGCAGCTTTGTTTGCTCTTCTTGACTGAATAAAATGCATTTCTGAGCTCTATAGAGTGGATTTGCCATCTGCTGCAGTTTCCAATATGTCTCTGTCTTGGTGGTAACATAGAACTTGAGTTCAGAATATTTCAAAAATGTTTTGCCACAGTAGTTTTACAACAGTCCTGGACAGGCGATACACCATGTTACTAAGAAGAATATAGTTATTATTTTTCTTTTCTTTTCTTTTTTTCCTTTCTTGTTTTTGCAGAAGGGAGGGCAGTGTGGCTTTTCACTTCTTGGATTTATATTTTACTCAACCTTCCATTGTGAGACTTTGTAAGAAAAATAAATAAATAAAATAGTTGCATTTAATAGATTTCTGTTTTGCACGCCACACCACATAAAGGTGCGTTAGAGTATATTGAGAACAATTCTGTACATTCTGACATTTATACATTCATGGTTGAACATTGAATGCATCATTTTTCATTCACCTACAGCAGCTCCAACCATTTTATTCTACATCTGAACAGAAAGCAGAACCACAGAAAAATAATAATATTAGCCTATAATGTGACTATATTTTACTTGTGTGAAATACTGTGTTTAAACCAGATGAATGCAGCTATTTACAGTTTGGGGTGTTAATATAATCAGTGTAACACCACATGTTCTTTATTCCACAGTGATCTGAACTCAGATGCTTCTTCATCTGCTTTTCTACTGTTAACAAAACTGTTAGCAAGACACTTAAAGCTGTATTTATATATTAAACCATGTGCATAAAACCACATAATCTGTGCACAAAGCCAAAACTTATCATTTCATTTTTTATTTTTTTTTAACAGGGACAGTGTGCAATAAAACATGGACCCTGTATAAAACAAGGAGAGATGCATTGCACCAAGTTGCTATTTTCCACCCGTAGTCCCTGGGCAGGTTGATGGAACATACTTAATTTAAAATCAATTACAGAATTCACAGTTGTGCAAATTTGAAATTACAAAATTATAAATAAATCATCATCATTAAAACAATTTGACCCCCACCCGCCAACTTTTAAAAATATCAAACACACACACACACACACACACACACACACACATACACAAATGTCTTCAAGTTTGCTGTGATAGCATCCAATGTTTTGTTTTATGTGAAAATGTTTTAAAGTTTATGCTTATGAGGCTAACATCTAATCAAATTCAGCTTTATAATAATATTAATACAACTCATTAATTATAATAATATGTATTTGTTGAGCACTTTTACAAACCCAAGATACAGAGTGATTCACACAAGGCAGCAAGTAAACACAACACAATAGAAAATATAGTCTAATGAATACATTTGACCTTTGGTTTTGCTCTCCCTCTGCATATTTGAAACCTCTGTATGTATCTTTAAAGACCAATAAGACTAATGTTTCTTTCTTCAATATAGCCTCCCAATGATTATTAGAATTATTCACAGTCTCCTCTAATATCCTACATGAGAAATATTCCATTTCCCTAACTCCTCTGTGCTTCTATCACTGTTTTGAGTTAAGGTCATTTAGAGATGAGACATTGTTTCTCAGCTGGGGGTCTAACTGCTAAGCGCTGCTGAAAATACACAGTGGGTGCAGTACATAAAAAAGGTTGAGACTCCACTGCTGCAAAGGTTTACAACTGGTCATTTCTGTCACCCTGCATTACTCCGCTTTTATTTTAGCATACACATGTATACAGTGATTCGAATCACAAAATGCAAGTTAACTCAGTGGCTTCTCAACTGATGCATTAAATCATTAATGTTTAGGGAGTAGCCTTAATTATATCAGTACACTCTTTAATATAGAAGTCTGGCAGACCTGTCTCCAACATGCCTCGCCACACAACTTAGGCATCAAGTAACTGACTATGACAGACTGTCCGAAATCTGAACCCAATATATATAATATATAATTCATATTTGTTTTAATTATTTGGAATCCAAAGTGGGACAAAAATACTGTGGTGCCCAGATCCAACAGCAGCCACGTATCTGCTACATGTGCCCCCTGTTTGCTCATTTGTTGGCTGTAATAAACCTTATTGAACAACTCTTTATTCAAAATTAGACTTTATTTTGTTATTTGCCATAAAAATAATGCTTTGCGACACTGAGAGGAGGTTGTTGCAGTGTTCATCAACAGGAGGGTCCAAAGGAAATATTTATAATGCTGGGGAGATTCAGCGCCCCTCCTCACCTCAATAATTTTGGACCTGTCCTATAAGGAAGACTTATTTCTAATGCAGCAGCATTCAACAACATATAATGACGGTGAACCACCAGCAGCAATGATAAAACTTTTATTGGACATGTTATGGCTGTAACTGCCTGCTCATTGATTAAGGAGAATATTCATTGTGTTAAGCTACTGGCTATTGTTTAAAGCTCTCCAAATATTTCCTCTCCTTCTCTCTGATGTGAACTGTGTATCTCAGAGGGCATCTTTAACATGACACTGAATTGCTCTCTGAAACAATGGCTTACCAACAGTAAAGTTGAGAAGAGGTGTTATTATGAGAGGTGATAAAATCATAATATCACAACTTCTCACGTAAGAACTGGGTTATCAGGAGTATCTCCACACTTCAATGCACTGGTGAAAACATAGGTGGGAGTTAGAGGGCCTGTCTCAAGATACCTCCACAAAATCTTTCATTATACGCTTATGAGCTTTCAGCTCATTGGGAGACATGCATGTTGCTCTTTGAAGCTACCAGCGACACCTTCAAAGCTATAGCTCCTCTTTGAAGATTTCCCTGCCGTTTTCTTCTTCTAGATGACATCTCTTTATGCAGCTGGGTTACAAACGCAACTATGCTAATACACATATCTCAGGACTGATATGATAGGTGGTCTTGACATTACACTTGAACCCTGAAGTAAAGTTCATTAAAATGGCTGTTGGGAACTAGATGGATCATGAACTTACCTTGTCACTTATTATATTATATTTCTGACAGTCAGTATAGAACACACATTTTGTAAAAGTGTGTACATGTGATTTTTTTTTTTTTTTGTGACATTGACCAATTTTCTCATATCTTTAATTTTCTCTCACAGATTAAATTAAATTAAGAAATGGTCCAGACCTGTTGTATGGGTCATGTAAATATAGTCTTCTTTTCACCACAGGATGAAAAAACACTTGATTGATTGTATTGCAATGCCTTAATATACATAAAGAAATTGTAGAAGAGATCATATAGTAAATAAAAAAGTGCTAAACAAACCGAAATATGTTTCATATTTTAGACTCCTCCAAGTAGTCAGTTTGCTTTAATGACAGCGTTGCACACTATTGGAAATATCTTAACGAGCTTCATGAGGCAGTCACCTGAAATGGTTTACAATTTACAGGTGTGCCTTGTCAAAAATGAATTAATCTTAAATGGTGTATGTGTGCAGTGCTGATATAAATACAGTTTATTATGTGGTGCTGATTATCCTTAAATTCATTTGCACACCAAAAACAGCTTCACCCATTTTTATTTTGTTAGGGTTTTTTGTGTGTGTTTTGGCATCTGGTAGGCTTTCTTATTCACAGATCCATTAGTGTGTGTGTTTTTAGTTTGAGCTGTTTTTGATCTGTATCCCTGCTTATATAGTGATTTGCAGCCATTGATTATGCTAATTTTGAAAGCTCTCAAACACATTTCATGAAGCTCATAGATAGGTGACATCCATTTCGGTTGAAACAAGTCATTTATGAGATAAATTTATTTTTGATTAAGAGTAAAGTGTTTGCTGAATCCAAATTGAGATACTTGTGTATGAACAAACTTCACCAGAAAAACGTCTGAAGCTACAGTGTTATATTTCTAAATGTTCATGTTCTGGCTCATGAAAGTGAAGACTCATTGGAGTAGGTGGGGGGTGGAATTGTTGCTGAAGGTCATTTTGGCTCCCTTGTTTAAGTCATAAGCTTACTTGCTTAATCATTACAATCCAGTTTTTTTCTTATTTGAAATGCAGCCCAGCTGGTATCTCATTATTCTGTTTTTAGATAGAAACAACATAAAGCAATTCCAATAAAAGAGCCTTTTTATTCTCTATGTATCTCTCCTTGAAAGTGACTCAGCATTTAACAGATATAATTATATACCGTCTCCAAGGGGATAGTCAAATGGTCGCACTGTATGAACCATCCTGCAGCAGACATACCCTTCACCTTGTGACCTCTGGAAGAATGGAAACACACAGAATAAGATTGTAATTACCCAAACTGACAAATAGACATTTGGTCCTTAAATCTGTTACCAGGCCATGACTCCATTATCCTCGGAGTGGGGGTACTTCATTGTTATTGCTTTGGTGTTATGCATTCCCATTATGTCTGGTTTCTTTGCCGCTTATCTCTTAATTGTGCTTTTGATGTTAATCAGATCGGAAATTTTCATTCGCTGCAGTGCCAGGATGGGCCTCCATTGATTGGTGTTCCTTGTCGCCCAGCCAGTAGCAGTGAAACTTCAAAATTGTTTCTTTAATGCAGTCGTGCTCAGAGTGATATGGTTATGCATTTAAATGAAAAACACGGCAAACAAAAATTCCCAGGCAAAGCTTTGAGTGCAGTTTGTAGCTTATGAGCTTAACTGTACTGTATATGCAAATGTAATCAAGTCTAGGTTATTTGAATTGTAGCTCTGCTGCAATCTGAACACCAACTGTGAGGAAGATAAAATGTATTCTCAGAATAAATACTTACTCTATGTGAAGACTCCATGTAAAAAGTAAAACAGCATGCATATACAGACTTTTTAAAAGTCTAATTATCTTCCTAATGACATTGTTGTGAAGGCTTAAGATTCTTTTTTTCAGCTCCCAACATCTGCTGTTTATAACCCCACTGTATAGACAATAATACATTGCTATAGAATTTTGAAAACCATTAAGTTAATTGTTCTGTTATTAATTGTGCACCATTAAGTGAATAGTTTTGTTAGTAATTTATGATCAAGAGCTCTAATTACCAACTATTCCCCTCTGTGTGGGAGTGCATACCATGTTTTTGTTAATCATAGAAAAAAAAAATGCTATAGCACTGACAACTATGATTACTATCTGACATGTTGTTGGTGGCAGTAACTATAACTGTTACTAACAACATGTCAGATAAGCAAATCCACAGATTTCTATGGTGCAAATGGCTTCTTATAATTTAATATACTGCTATGGGTCCATTTATTCCACATAACGCATATGCTTCTTTCAGTAATACATGCCAGAGAACATTGTTTTTTCCACCTTAAAGCATAGCAGAGAAAAGTCTTAAAATATTATACCATGTCCACCATGTCCACTGAGTCACAACATCTACTTTACAATGGACAATATTATCATCATCTGTGGTGGGTTGTCTTACATTTTTGAACCTTTCCTTAAAAAAAGAGTTTCTCTATTCATCATTACTAAAACTAAAGGCCTTTAACATTAATAAATGATAAATACAATGAATGGACTACATTTATATAGTGCCTATCTAGCCTTTCGACCTCTCAAAGCGCTTTACATCAACATTCACCCATTTACACACACACATTCACACACTGATGACAGAGGCTGCCATGCAAGCTGCCAACTTGCTTATCAGGATAAAAATCGAATGCACATTCACACACACATACTCATACACCCCTGGCACAGCCAACAGGAGCAATTTGGGGTTCAGTGTCTTGCCCAAGGACACTTGGACATGTGGACTGGAGGAGCCGGGGATTGAACTGCCAATCGTCCTATTAGTGGATGACCTGCTCTACCTTTGAGCATCAGATGCCCCCAAATGTGTTTACTGTTATAAACCAACTACTGATTGCATTAAAACAAAGCATTGTTGAGCAGTATTTAGTTGTGTATTTAAAAAAACATCAGTATAATAGCAAATCCCAAAGTTAGAGTTAGATTTTTGGTTATGGGGCAAGAAATGAATCAGTCAAATAGTCAGTAAGGCTTTGCTATTAGGTTAATACAAAGTCTGAATATAATGGATTGTGGTGTTTGATATACAAATGGGATTGAGGGAGATTTCAAAGACCGACATGTAGACTTTTTTCTCATTTTGTAATTACAGAAAAATTAAATAGTTTTGAAATGAATCTGAACACTATATCTATGTGGACTGTAGGTAGAGCTGCCATACCTATTGCTGAAAATAGCACATAAATGTATTTTGCAAAAAGAAGACATGAAAACACAGAAACATTATAATTATGCCACTTTCCATAAAAAGGTTGATCAGATGATTCTGCAAAAGGCCTGATAATGCTCAGTTACTATAACTTTTTGAATTTTAATGTTAACATTGTCTGTCTATAGTTTGGTTTGGTTTTATTCTGTCATAAAACTACATAACACACGTTACTACATATTAACCAGTAAAACCATTCTGGACACACACATATATATGGACCATGTGTCCAATTCCGACTGCAAGGCAAAAGTGAAATAATCGCAAAATATCTCCTTTCCAGGAGCTGCCATCCTGTTCATGTGACGTTGTTTGGAGCCGAAGTCTGCGTTAGTCAAGCAGCCCATGAATAACACCCCATCAACTGTCAATCACGATGTTGCACCCCTTTTTATATGATCACATATTAAAACAAACTTATCAGAAAAATGAACTCCGGTGTGACAAGATCTACTAAAATGTTTGTTTGGCTTACGTCCCATCTGCTAACATGAACGGGGCAGCCAGCCAGCCAGCCAGTCATTTTTGGGGAGCTTCCATGACATCCATATTTACATAAAATGAAAACAACTAACAAAGAAAAGCACACAGGTGCATGGGAACTGGTAGATGGGGCATCTACTCATGTGTGTGGTGTCAAATTAAAACATGTTACATTTTACGCCTTCACAAGCACTGCATTGTAATTTAACTTTGACAATGCATTTAAATGTTGTGCTGAAGATGTGAAAAGTGGCTGTGAAAGATGTTTGGGTCTAATATGGTCACAGAGGTATGAGAAGCTTACTATTACAGAACAATCAAAGAATTTAAATGTTCCTCATGTCATAGCTGCCTTTTACAAATATAATGTATTGTATAGCTAAGTAGTGACAATATGTGAACAGTAACAGCACTTTTTTTTTTTACCTGTAATATGATACCTTTATATGATACTGCTGGGAAGGATGTTACTTTTGAAGATTGCCACTTTGGTATTAAATATTCATTACATTGCATCAAATACATAAATAAAATATTTGTTTTTTGTACAGTATTTGAAGTTCAAAGAATATTTACCTCTGCTGAAGTTCATCTGAAATCAAAGCAAGGGAAAACAGACCATTTTCCCTGTGCCTTACGTGGCCCCTAGGGTAGATGCTACGTTGACAAAAATAGATTATTTCTCCTTCAACCTGGTACAGATTGTTTAGCAGACGGAAAATAGCTGAAAAAAAATCCACATTATGATTTCTGCTGCTTTTTCTTTTTGGAAATCTTCTAATGCAAGGCTGTTATCTATGCAAGCATTCCTCTGGTTTTATCATTACCCAATAATACAGCCATGCATTCAGGTAATCAGGTGTACCATTAAGTAAACTAAAAATATGCAATCCACACTTCTGGAACTAATGCAAATCTCTTCTGCTTACATGTATAAATATCAATTCAGAGTGTGTGTGCAATCAGGCAGGTGGTTGTACAGTTCATGTTATATCTGCTTGGGACTGTGATGGGACCAGTGCCCACTACATGAATCACACAGATGGACCACTGCAAAGTTTACAAGTCATGTAGGCCCATTACACACGCATGCACACACACAAACTAAAGAATGAGCCCACATTAGCGGTGTAACCAACACTCTCTCGCACCTGTTCATAAGACATGGAAAAATGAGCAGAGGAGACATTCAGGCTAGATGCCTCTTGACTTATGCATGTTTTTTGTAAGTGATGGTGGTGTGTTCATGGATTGGAATAATTGTAAAATGAGCAAGTCTTGTTATAGCAGCCTCCAATGTGTATTACCATTGACATTTCTCATTGGTGTATCATTTATGTGGTGCAAAGCTGGAGCACATCCAGTAACAGATATGAACTTGCCTATTCAAGGATGCATATAATTTGAAGCAAGCACTGAAAGTTTTCAATATTTTAGAAGATCTAGACTTTTGAAAATGTTCACTCTATGTCTTGCAGTCAACCTGAGATGTGCTTGGTGTGTATGTCTTTGTATGTATGTGTATTTTGGGAGGTGCCACACAGATGCTGCCCTCAGTCTCACCTCTGGTCTGTTCTCCCTCTGTGGGAATGGTATCCTTGAGTTCCGCCTCCCGTAAAATGTGTAATCCGTCTTTTTTCCAGTCCTTTGTGTTTGTGATATAGTGGAGGTCTTATGGCTTAGGACATATTCATTTGTTATTACTTATTTGCAACAGCATATCTTCTTTGAAGTAAATGCCAGCCGCATTCTGTTTTTTTTTTTTTTACTTTCTCCAGTCACATATTTCAGATCAGATTCAGGCTCAAACAGGTATGGATGTAATTGAGAAGTTGACATTTTGAGGAAAAAAACAAGAAAAAGAAGTGAAATCCTAAACAGTACAAAGAGCAAAGAAGGAGGAGCTTTAAAGGGACAGAGGCTAAAACTGCCTGTTTCAGACAGAGGCTTAACTGAAGAGCTGTGGAAATGTGTTTTTAACTGTAAACCATAAACTTATATTCCGCTAGAGCTTCATGACAAAAAATAGAAATGTGTATGATACTGTATGTCCACTTATATTAATTCATTTTACAATCATTTTTGGGGGGGTTTTATGGTCATGTTTCAAAGAATTTATGGATTGTGGCAGGTTGTGGTCCCATAAAAGGTGGTACATTGAGTTATTGTCTTGTCAATTTCTTGGCATTCACATTTGGATTTCAATGAAAGAAATATACATTTTATCTGAGATATAATTTACAAATCTTTGTTATTGTTTATATTCCTACAAATTAATTTAAAAAGTAAATGATTTGGGTTCTCAAGAATAAAGTAATTATCATCATCTGAAAAGTGTTATCAGTCATCGGCTTGTCTTTCTGGTCCCTGCTCCAAATCTAAAACGCTATCATGACAGTTCATTTAAAACTAAACCAATAACATATTTTCCAGAATGAGCATGGTATTTCATCATATTCCATCTGTGTTGCATTCAACGGTGGAAATGAGCTGTCAAGGCTGTTTCTATTGAGGAGAGAATAACCCACACCTCCCTCAAATCCCACATGGAATCCTCAAGAAGGGTTGCAGTAAAGAGCTCCTCCATTCCCTCCCTACATGTACGTGCCGCCGATAATGATGGAGATAAGAAGCGTCGAGGCGATCTTCCCACCCTCCCCCAGCAGAATTAGCATTAGCATAATGGGCTTTTTAACACAGCAGCTTACCTGCCACAAGGCCCTGCGGAAGCTATAGCTGCCCACGGCCATTAGTGGCTAACTGGCAGTGAGCCATGCTCACCTTTCAATTCAAAACAGAGGGCAGCAGATGGGGTGGTACACAAAGAAAGAGGTCATCAATTTTTTTCATGTATAGATGGAGTCTATCAGTTTGGAGGGAAAAAAAACAGGATAACAAAAGAAACAGAGCATTGCATGCAAGAGACGGAAATTCATACTTAAATCCTGAACACAGCCTAACAGATTAATTCTTCCTCAGCCTTTAGGTGACAAATTGCTGGAACCAGTGGCTTTTTAATTATAAATAGCCTATTCTCAGGGAGAAAGCTTCGAAGACAGAGGGAAGACAGGAGAATTTTTTTAATTTGCAATGTAAAGTACAATCCTCAACAAAACAGTGCATTATTCAGCACTCATTTTACCAAGATTTTACCATTTTAAACACATGAATTTGTCTTTTTTGTTTCATTATTTCAAAAATAGCTGGATGTATACACAATATGAAGCAAAAAGGAGTTTGTATATTTACTTTGAGCTACTTGTAATGAAAGCCTCCATCGACACAGAATAATAGACACATCAGCAGAACTTCAGAACAATGGCGGTGCTGAACATTTCCTTTTTGGAGTAAGCATTTATCATAGTTTGATGTTTCATAGTTATTTTTTACATTACAAATGATAATATCAGCTTAACAATAGAAGTGAAAATTTGAATCTATGAACAATGTAGATGAATTTCAGAATATCTTTTTCTATGCCCTCCTTTGGCATGAACTTAAACTGATGATCCACGTTATCTTTGAATGATTTGACATTGTTCCAAGGAGACTCTTGTGGAAGTCACAGCATGATTGGCTTTCTCAGTCTTTAAGTGCCCCAATAAATGTTCAATAGGGTTAAGGTCTGATTGTCTGTGACAGGAAGGACTCTTTGGTCCTTATGGTCCTTATGGTCTTCAAGTAGCTTTTGCAAAGTCTTGAAGTGTGTTCAGGGTCATTGTCCTGCTGCAGTATGAATCGTTCTCCACAGAGATACAAACCATACTTTACAGCATGTCTGAAGAATGGAGTGGCACTTCTTCTTGGTCAGGGTGGAGTCACTTCAGTGCAGGTGTCCAATTTAAGATTGGGTTAAATACCCCATTATGTCCATATTCACACCGCCATGTTTCACTATGGGTTTGATACACTGTCACAGCCATTCTCTCTCCTATCCATCTCCTTTCATTATGTTACAACCACAAATTCATGATTCATGATGATTCATCAGTAAATCGGACTTCCAGTCATCCACTGTAAAATACTGGTATTTCTTAGTCCATCCATGTTTGCCCTTGTTTCCCCTCTTGAGAAGTGGATTTAAAAACTGCTCGTCCTCTAAGACCCCAAGACAACCTTTTTTTGACAGTACTTTTGCTGATTTGATTCTTTGCTTTATTTAACAAATTCTGTATCTGTAATGAAGTTGCTTCTCAATTTCTCAGGGAACTGAACTTGATGTATTGATCTGCTGATGGTGTGGTCACTTTTAATCTGCCTGATTGTGCTTTAGATACAACTGATCAAGTTTCTGCATAGCGTTGCATGCACTGACCCCTTAGAAAATTTTAGAATGACCACTATTTGGAGTTGAGAAAGACCCTCCTTGCCTCCCTATTTGAGCTCTGACACTTTCATTTAGATCTGTTGCCATGTTTCTGTTACCATACAGTGCTACTTAGTAAGCAATAATCTGCTGAAACCTTGAGGCACAGCCATAGTTATAACAGGTTAACTTTACCTGCAAGTTGAGTTACTTGAATGAGCCATTGATGAGTAGATCAAATCTATGAGCGTCATCTGAATTCATGCTTCAATAGAGGGGATACAGCTCAAGGAATTTTACCTTTTGTACAAAGGAGTAACTTTTTTGCTTAAATTTGATCACTGACCTAAAAATAGTTTAGAATCTTAAATAATTCCTCTTAATTTTACATGTCATAGCGTCTGGTGTCTTTACAGGTTTCTGAATCTTTAAACATTGTGATTATTTCTACGCTTATGTGAAAATATTAGAGATTTTCAATGTGGTCTCAGACTTTTGGACCCCATTGTACATGGGTCAGAAAAAGAGCCTCAAAGAGAAAATTGAGTACCAAAAAAAAAGCAAAGCAGCTAGAATAATATTTAGGTCAGCAAGGTCAGTGCATTGACAAATGACAAACACTTTGTGCCACCCAAAATAATTTCTTCTCCACACTGAGCAATGTAACAGACTACTGCTGACGATGAGCCAATGAAGCCTGGTGCTCTAGAAATATGTAAAGTGACAGGGGACAAAACTGCCCAAAGGCTTAACCTTGTAAAAAAAAAAAAAGTGTGTTTCTGTCACATCCAGTAGTTGTGTGTGTGTGTGTGTCTGTGTGTGTGTTTGTGTGTCTGTCTGTCTGTCTATGTGCATATATATATATATATATATTGTGTGTTGCTGGTTATATGCATCCGTCATCCTCACACCACTTACAGCTTCACCTTTCTTGATCCTTCCCTCTTTTTTTTGTTTTGGTATTTTTATACTTTTCCTAAAGACAACATTTCCACAAAGCACTCTCTCTGCTCAGCTTGTGACACCAGCTCTGCTGTACTTTTTTCTGTCTCTCTTGTCATATGTGGACAGTGAAATGTAACATTTATTTTTAGCCTTTATTTCAGAGGTGCCATCCCCAACAGATAATGAGAGCCTGGTGCTCATTACCGTCGGTGGAAGATAGTGACCTGTCACGAATGGGTGAGACAAATGTAGAGCAGCCCCCCACTGTCTCCCAAATGAAAATAATTACACTCCAGAGCCCCCTCACCTTGTTCTCATTATTCACTGGATGCTAGGTTCGACACAGGCACAAAGGATATAAAATAGAAATTACACAACAATACACACAGCATAGGTATGTTGCCATCTTTTTGCCATTTGGTTGGTCTGTTTAAAGAATCTGGGGACTTGGGGAGAAAAGGGCTGAAATAAAAAAAAAAGGATGGAAATACGTGTCAGTAAGAGTAAGCAAGACGTAAGCAAAGAGCAGTTTGGTTTCAAGTTTGTTATGACAAAAGCAATTCTTCACACTGTCTTTCAAAGATAATCACACATAAATAGAGAGACTATAGATATGTGCTATATAAATTATGTTAATATATGCACTGAAAAAAGTTTGTGCCAGATTAACTTTTTTTCAGCATATCAGACAATGTTTATAATCACAATGTCTGAAAAATGTTCACTGTCAATGTTCTTCAAATGGATAACCATCACGTTTAGTTAAAGGGGACATATTTGCCACATTTCCAGACCCATTATAGTGTTATAGTGGTCCTTTGTGCAGCCTATTGGTTCAGCCTCTGTCTCAAACAGGCCATGTTAGCTCCTGGCATTTTAAGGCCTCTCTACCTAGGAGACCACTCTGTTCAGATTGGTTAGTTTCTGGAAGCTACATAAACAGACTTTGACAACCATATAAAAACAATGCTATGAAAAGATCAAAACCAATAATGTATTAGTCCATCTCTCAATTATTTTAGACTTCCTGACTGCATCTGTGGCACTTTCCCAAGCAAATTCACCCCACTAAAAAGGCATAAATCTTTTAAAATAGGTCACAAATATAATTTAGTGATTTTTAAAAGGATCTACAATTTCCTTCAACAGCAAGACACTGCAGTTTTTAGTAAACAGGAGTTGTTGGGGGTTATTCTCAGTTGTGGATTAATACACATCAACTGTGCTAGTGATTATTAAGAACAGCAGGACACTGTATGTGGTGTTGACCCAAATAAACTACAGTGCCCACTGTTGTTAATGCAGGACCATGTGCAACTGTGTGGCTCATTTATGTGTTTTTAACCATTTTGAACAATAATTGAGGTCAATGGCTCAGAAGAAATAAGCTATATCAGAGTTGGCTATACTGACAAAGTGTTGGCCTTTCGATAATGATGTGTTGACAGCAAAAACATAGAATATCGTCAGCTTTATTCACCAAAGTAAAATTCAGGTTCATGACTCAATAGTAACATAGTCAATACCTGTTAGGATTCTTGTCTTGAAAATCTCCATATATTGAGTTTTCACATCATTATACTGACTGCCTGCATTGCCGCACAACATTACCATTGATTGTAAATCACTAATGCTAAATTGTTGCATATACAGTCAATGTAATGAATGAAGCATATTTCCATTCAGATGCCAGTCTAAAAGTGAATATTGCCATCTTAGATACATGGACACAACAATAGATACATGGATATACTGACTCTAAAACATTATATACTTCTACAAGGGGCCTACCAGGTGCTATTCATGTGTTATTCGAAGTGGTGGACATACATTATTATTTGAAATAATCTTGAGAACATAAAATCAATCATCTTCACAAGAATTGCTACTGTGTAATAACAGCATCAATCCACATAAACCTCAGGCTTCCAGAGTCTGCTCTAAGTACAATGTTGTACCTCAGTAGTCCAAAGAAATTACACTGTAAATACACACAATCCATATACACAATGTACAACAATATCCATCATAAGTAATACGTCTTAATACAGAAGCAAGAGTTTCACATTAATATATTCACTATTATTTTATTAGAACCATCTATAAATTCAAATGAATACAGGGATGCCAGTCTAGAGGGAAATGATCTTTGCCACCAACTTCTCCAAAGTGACAGTGTAATTTCCTGTATTGCTGTAGAAAAGAGGTTTTTGCACTGATGGTTCATAAGGTCTGGTCCTATGCTATATACTCCAAAAAGGTGGTTACATTAGTGGTGATAGTGGCTTAATTGCTCATAATCATTGAATTGCTAATATAAGTGTAGATATGAAATGTGTTTTATATTCAATATACAGTGTATCCATGTATTCATTATATAAACTACTTATGCTGTTCAGGGACACAGGAGACTGGGACCTTATCATGAACATGTCAGGTGAGAGAAAACATACACTGTGCACATTTGTATAGCTAAAATGGGACATGATATACAGCAATAAATACACTTTATTGTTGAAAACAACAATGGTTTAATTGTTGACCTTATGTGAAGTGTTTGTGCACTGAAAGTCTTGCTAAAAAAAATTAATCTTTGTTAGTGACAAATGAAAATTCAAGAACATCACCAACATTGAATGGAATGAACATACTGTACAGCTTTGACACTGTATGTTTTCCTAACAAATTTTGATTAAAAATATTGTGCCCATTCAAAATTTGTCAAGGAAAACATGAATAGCTCCACAAAGAAAAGGACAAGCTAGTAAAAAGAAATGACTAACCATCTCAAACCTCCATCAGCTATTTTCCAAGACACTCTCCCAAGCAAAGTGAAGTTCAGCATCAAATATTGAGGACCTTTCTGAAGAAGCGGATATTTTTGCCACCATTAGAACCACCTAGGTGGCAAAGGTCAAACCACATTAAAAACCATGCCTGCCCTTATACTGTCACTGAAAAAATTCTTCTAAGAAAATGCACCTGTCTTGTGTCTCTTGAATGTAAAAAGGATCACAATCCCTTGGGACTGAAACCTTTTGTCTCTTACCCTGCAATCCAGCTGTCAGAAGTAGAAGGAATCATTTATTCTGAGTGAAAAAAGGCCCTTGGCTGAGTGTCAGAGAATCATTATATATTTAGTAAAAAAATCCATTGATTATTGATTGCAGATCTTTTCACACTTATATGTATTTAATGTCCCTGTCTCTGAACTTTAAGTGTTCAGATTCTGGGTCATTGTAGCTCTTGAGAGCTTCACTCTGATGGTTCACATGCCACTTTCATAGTATGTCATGAACATAAGACATTCATAACATGGTAATGCTGAATTTTAAATGTGTTTTAAATTACCTCAGTGACATCAAATAATTGCGACAACAAAGATAAAAAAAGGTTTCAAAGTAGATTTATGGCAATAGTCAATAATGGTCAGGTGCAGTAGGTCAAACAGAAACATTACAACAATAACCCTATCAACAGTCTACACAGGGTGCCCCAAGCATAATTGTTTTGTGTTCCCTTGCCACTGAGCTTCAGTACCGGATAACAACACCACTATTCCAGATCTGCTCCGTCACCACCAAGGCCAGTTTAACTTCCCAATGTGAGCCTGCTGAAGTTTGGTCTGTTGTTGGCAGGGGTAAACATGGTGACAAGCTGTGTTACCACCCCCTGGCCTGAGCTAGAGACAGACTCCTCTCTGTCACCTCTGCACCTGAGGCCAGACTTCTCTCGGGACTTCCATCAGGGGAGGGGTGTAGCTCTGGTGCCTGCTCTTCACTGCCCTGGACCGCAGGCTGGTGCAGCGCATGCCAAGCATGGTGCTAGGTCCAACTCTGCTGCTGCAGCTTTTTCACAGAGTTGGGGATTGAAGCCAGCGGTGACTCACTTGGCTGCTGCAGATCACTGGGATGCTGCTGCTAACACCACCTCTCCACAACATCTCCATAAGCCTCTGACAGTACTGATAATTGGAGCGTTGGTTAGAAAGCCTCATACTCTCCGCTTCCAGGGCACCAAAGTGCTTGACATTGCAGATAAGGTTCTAGATGTAATAAAATCCCATCCTGAATTAGACAGCATCATCATTCATGTCTGCACAAATGACAATCCCAAGCAGCAGTCCGAAGTATTAAAGCTTGATATCACCCACTGATTTAACATATTCAAATCATTAAAAGGTAAAATCCATGTTTCAGAATCAAAATGTTTGTATTTGGAGAGGAAGATTTGGGCATTCTCATTGAGCCTGATGGCAACTTCAATCTGCATGAAAATAGACTGAAGCAGCTACAACAGAGAAAAAATCTGAATGAGACCACTTCTGTTGCAAGGGCCCGAGCCTCACCTTTAACAACTGGATCTCTCACAGCTTGCCTAGCCTCCATGTGAGCTTATTTGATTTCTTTGACTTGGTTTCTGACAGCTCTAACTCTTTGAAGTCTCCGTTCTTATCTAACATCACCATAAGATTTAAGTGTCAGACTAAACTTGCTTGGTGTGATGATGCCCCATTTCTGGGTGGGTGAAAGGAAAGAGAAGGCTTTTTGCACATGGCCAAAATAGCCAACATGATCCTTAGATGATTTGGCAACATCAGCTATTACAAGATGGTATGTTCTCCACAAGGAACAAACAATACTCCGAATTTAGCTGTAGCAGTCAGGCCCTGGCACCTTGTTTCTTAGCTCCATTGTCATAGCCTTGTCCTTTATAGTTTTCAAAGGGAATGCTGAGTCCCTCCAGCTTGTCAAGGATGACATTGAACAGGTTGAAGCCAGTTGTTTCCACCACATACACATACCTGGGGAAGTATTCCCTGTCTTGGATCCAAACAGACAATGTGCATGATGATTGACATCTGTTCTGTACGGCTTACATCTGGGATATAGGCAAGAATGATGCAGTAATAATCGATATGGAAATAATGGCCTGTACTGTTTTAATAGAAATAATCTGAATCTGTTCATTATTCATCTGCTGTCCAAAGATAGTGGGTATTTTAGAACTTTATTTTGGCCAGGTGATTTTCCATCACAGGATCAAACTAGCTTTTTCAAAAATTGCCATTGTCTGGCTTATAAAAGGAACTGAGAAGAGCCCCTAAAATACACATTTCTTACGGCAAGCAAGAGAGTGATGGCACTTAAGAACATCTTGCCACCTTCTCTTTTCTGCCACTAGTAATGTCAACTCTCTTGACACGTTCTTCTTTAGCAGTGTGACCAGTTCCCTCCAGCAGCATGCAATTTGTATGGTCTTGGCTACTTTCATGGTTCCTCAGACTGTTTATGTTTGACCAGTCACTGTCAAATGTTCCTCTGCACTAGAGGTTGCTATGAAGTGTCCTTCCATCTGCTTCCTTTAGCAAATTAAAATTGGACACGACTTGCACACAATTTCTATGTGATCAGAGTCTAAAATATAAGATGGCCAAAGAGCAGACCTGAAGGACAACTGGAGGGGACACGTTGGTCTCTAAAGCCTCACTTGTCAGATTGTAAAATGATGCAGATTCAAATTAGCTTTAGCTTGCTAACATTAAGGTTGGCTGGCTGGCTCAAGACATTTCCTATTATGCATGTTATGCATGTATAGTCCACATAGATTAAGTAAATGTTTTAATATTTCAAGAATTTGCATTTTTAAACATACATGCAAGTGATGCACAAGAGTCATCCTGCAGTTTCTCTCTTTTCTTGCTCTGATTCCTCTTACCGTTTTAGAGCCATTCTTTCTGAAATTGTTGCATTATAGTCAGACTTGAGCTGGTCAGGCGCAATCAAATAAGCCACAGAAAATGGGGGAAGGGTTCAATTAATTTTACAATTTCAGGCAATTATTCATATTTTGTATCGTCTATAATAATCTAATGGTGCCTATTGTAGTTGTCCTCCTTCCTAAATTTAAATAATTCATCATTATGATTATTATGATGATTATAAGGCTGTTTTGGTGCCCTATGCACAGCACATGTATGTTTAAGTAGCGGTGGTCGTGTACTTAGACACCATGTGCTTTAGGCTAAATGCTAATGTCACCTCACAATGACAATCTTAACTTGCTGTTGTTAAACAGGTATAATGTTTACCTTCATTAGCAAGCTAATATTAACTATTTATTATTAAACATATAGTAGATTCAAGATTAAACAAGATTCAATTACAACTGATGCTGTTTCTTTGGCCATAAACAGCATTACCTGAAAAGTTAAAATTTGACCAAACATATAACATAATTAAGACCAAAACAACTGTAGAGGTAAAGTGCACAGATAATGTATGTAGCAAATTTCATGGTAATCTATTCAATAGCTGTCAAAACAGTTCATTCAAAACCTGCTGGTGGCAGTGGAGGAAAACACAAGGGATGACCAAAGTCATTGAGATTCATCCTCTGGAGAACATTAATGTCTGTACAAAATTACATTGCATTCATTTATTCAGTATTTGCTGAAATATGTAAGCTGACCAACTGGCATTGCCATCTCTACCCACCTTTTCAATATGACTTAAACATTTTTCAGAGCACAGTCTCACCCCTTAGATATAACCAAAAAGGTTCCTTACCAGTCTGAAAAAAGTGCAACTGCTTCCAGGCAGGTTAACGGCTTTGGACAGCAGGTAAACAGACATTGTGAGGCTTGGGGGAAATGCTTGGAGTGCAAGCTGGAGGCAGTAACAGAAATAGTCCCTTCCTGCCAGTCTGGCTCAGACACCTGTCCTGAGTCAGATTAATTGGCTCAGGACAGGTTAAGGTGCATGCACTCAGTGACATATAGAGAGAGATTTAATAGCATGGCCACTCTCGATGTGCCACATGTATTTTATTGCTTGGTCTTAATGTTTTAGGTAAAGTGAAGCTGATATTATGCATAGATTAGTAGACTGTGTGAAACCTAAGTGGCAATAGATGTGTGAAAATGCCATTGTCTGTCTCTGCTAGCAAACCCTGTTTAAAACCACTCAGGGTGGCTCTGTGGTACATTTATTGACATTGAGTGGGACATATTATTTGGCTTTACCACAAGGCATTATAGACTTCAGGGCAATTCAACCTCGATTAAAGGGCCAGGTCAATTGCCCAGGGTCTCTTCAATGATCATGGTTAAGACATTTTTTTGAGTGTGACCAGGAACAAAGCAATCTTTTTTTCTGCAGACAAATAAGTGATTCAGAAAGTTTTACACAAGGCAAAGAAATGAATTAAAACACAATGAGGCTAAATTAAATTAATTAAAGTAAAAGACAAAATGGGGAACCCATGGTATGACACCACTTTACTGTGTGTGTATATAAACTGTATATACTGTATATAAATCAAAATTGCATGAACAAACCAAGTGTAACCGTGCTTTAGAAAGAGAACTGCAAAGTGTCACACAACTAAGTATGAGAAAGTTTGGCTGACAGATTGTCTCCGCCTTTAAAAAATACCAGTACTGCAGTAAAAAATCATATACATTGGATATCCTAGTAATTATGCACTGTAGCACTGCATTTCTTTAAGAATCCCTTTACCAGACACTAACGAGTCTTGTAAAACAGGATTGTCATTTGACAGTTGTGATTGCAGAGACAGGCAGACTCACTTTTACGTGAGGCCTGACAAGATTCTGACTAAATTACCCCTGTATTTGCTTTGCCCTTCTTCCACAAATCTAATTTGTGTGACAGGATCAAGCGAGCTGTGATTTGTAATTAAACTATAGACTGGAATATAATTGGTATTTCCTTGCATGACAAGTATGCCAGCCTAAGCCATCATCCAAACTGAGCAGATGGGTGAATTCTGAGTTAATTTGTCATAATTTTGTTGAACAAAACATCTACTACCACAAGACAATCACTTGGTTATTATTATGATGTCTATCTATCTATCGATGTATGTCTGTCTATCTATCTATCTGTACACACACACACACACACATATATACATATATATATATATATATATACATATATATATATATATATATATGTCTGTCTTAACTTTGTTCTCTTGTTAGCTATACATCTACGTTAAATGTCTTTCTGTATGTCATAGAGTACACAGAGAGCTACTGACAGACTAAAATGACTTGTATGTTTCAGCCTACTTCAAATTAGTTTCTGGTTCTGGTTTTAATTCTTTGTCCAAAGTGGACAGAGTCTCTTTGAAACCAAACAAACTGATGAAAATGATGTGGAATTTTATTTTACTGTTTTGTTTGTTTGTAGACATTAGACATAAGCTCTCTTGAGACAGCTCTCAATAGACTGAATTTATGTCACAGGGGATTTGCTAGCATCTGAGCTTTATTAATACTTCCTTCATTTTGTTATTTACAGATATCCCACATTATGCACTGCACAAAGTATAGGACATGTCTGAAATGTCATTTTGCAAATATACCCAATTCATGATCCCACTGCCACTGCATACAGTGCCTGGCTGCACCATATTCTCCCTAACTCTACAGTCATTGCCTATGACATATACCCTTTGCCTTACATTTGATGAGCCCACAAGGTATAAATCCCAAGAGACTTTTCCAGGCTATTTTCAGCAAAACCACAGGCATTATATGGCTCCATGAGCATACCTGTATGCTCTGACCCCTATGACTCTAAGAGTGGGCCCCAGTATCCCGTTTAAGGGCACTATTATCTATTTTGCGTCTAAACTGATTATGAATCAACATTAATTTAAACATTAATTTAAATTTTTAATGGCATTACACATTGTGCAGGCACTTCGCAATAAAAGAAGGGCTGCGGTATCACTATCCTCTGTACCACATAACTAAATAACGTGGTACAGGGGATTGTGATTGCATATAAACTGCTACTCATTTACAAAGAGAAAAGCCAGATGAGGTGGTTCAGAGTGAGAATGCCTTGAGGATGCTCTACCAGCAGGAGACAACAAGTGAGACCCTGGATATATTAACATCACTCTTCTGGGAGGATCTTTGCTTGGCAATCTACGACAGCAACCCAGACCTAGTTACTGTATGTCAGGGTCATCATGAGCTGCATGGTGGAATTACTGTATCTTTGAATACATGCAGAAAATGTCCTCCAAACAACCTTCCCTCCAGGATAATCTGGTAAGGGGAAATCAAAATTAGGCTGCTCCACTGCAAGCACGACAAACAACTCTAAAATGGATGGTTGGGTGGATGTCCTCAATTCAGTATGAAAATTAAGCCAAGGGCCAAGGGCTTAATGTTGTACAGTATAATAAAATCTTTGAAACCTCCAATATGCACAGTGAGTGAAGCAAGATACACAAACTGTCTTTGCTCTATAAACAAAGAAAGTTGTGAGCATTTTCACAAAACCTACCAGCGGGAAGCTAGATACAAAGATCATCAACAATCAAAGGAAAGTTAGCTGCACACTGCAATCAGGGTTCCTTTAGAGATCATTGGTAATGCTCTTACTGAGGGAACTCTGATTCCAGTGTTTGAGTGTTTCTAATAACCCTTGTGTTTCTGTTGCTGGATTGCAATTCAATAATATTTAATATAATGGAAGTGAATTAATTTATGTTGCATTTTTACTTCAGTTAAGATCAGAGGAAAACTTTTAATTAAACACAATTTGAAGAGGTTGTTTTTTCAAGGTTTAGCAGGGTTATTGCTTTGAAATTATTCCAAATATTTCAATGGAACAACAGAGCATCACAGGTTCTGTTTACAGTCAAAACTGAACTATGAGATTTTATTCACAGGGAACTGTTTTTTACAAGACCAAGAATAACTGTGCACATTCTGTTGGGCCTGGCTTCATCTATATTACATTCACAACTCTTGCTTCTTTCTAACCCTAACCCATTTCTAGTCTTTTACGAGAATGTAACTTCCCATTCAGCAACTCTTGTAACATTTGACTCTTATTATGTCATTTGATTTATCCTCATCAGTCAGATAATAGTTTGGATCATGTTCTTTTTTTCTTTTTTGTATGTTGTTTCTAACACATCTTACGCTTCTTCAGACTTTTTATTATCAGTTTTTTCATTAAGAATTAAGTGCATTGAAAGTGCATTGCATAAAAAAATAAATAAAAACATATTTTTATATATATTTGCAACATTTTTGGATGATCTTAATACTGTTCTGGCCCAAATATATATGAATTGGATTTTATGAAAGAAAAAAAAGTTGGAGTTGTTGGTATATTCGATGAGAAAATTGATCAGATATTCTTTTGAATGGAACGTAGTCTAAAACTGATGCCTACAGAGAGCATTTTTAGCTGTAATTCTGCTAGGATGTTTTGTCCTTAGTCAGTTAGTGTGTGTCAGCCTTAAAACATGTTTCATTAGCCCAGTTAAACATGCAGGAGTTTTCTGAAGGCTTACGTAATGTAATTTTCTCCCATGGACATAAATTCATGATGAGTGAAAACAAGTCACAATCGTCTCCCAACATTGTTACATGGACTGAATCAGCCATCAAGCAGCCAAGAATTACCACTGTCACAGATGATGAGGAGCTCAAAAAGACTAAAATGCTACCTGCCAGGGAAAATAATTCTTAAACGCCTTAAAGAGCTGGACAGGAGAGTGTGTGACTGACAGGCAAGTTACACAAGTGTGGGCTTTACAATATGCTCTAATGGTGGTATTTTACTTTTATGAGAGAAGGATGAGAATTATCTTCTCTTTGGATTAAGTTTATCCCAGGGAAACTTTCCTATGACTAGTGCAATGGTGTGCTGTATCTGCAAAAAGGATTGTTTTAGTATTATATATTTTAAGGTAGTCTTATATAGTATGTAGTATATGCATCTCCTCTGGTCAGTAATTTGTGATTCATTTAATGTGTCCAGATGCTGTAGACTGACATGTTTATGAAGCATTAATACAATCTGATTAAAGAAATACATTGTTGAATAAAGGCTGACGATTTCAGCTAAATATGACTGTGACACAACACAATGGTTAATTTAGAAAATATAAGTTTGATGTTCTCCCAATGTAGCCCTGAGTCTGCACCACTGGCTAAATTATCTGAATAACCAGCAAGTCCAGTACTATATATGGAGCACAGCATTAGTTCAGGTCAGTTTGAGATAGTTCATGTCGTGCTTTAGTCATCTGATTGGCTTCAGCTGTTTTCATCATGCTTCACAATCACTAACTCACCCACAGCTGTGTGACTGGTAACATCCAATCACACAGCTGTACACTGTGGACATTTTACACATTGTCACAGTTCACTCAGCTGATTATGCTCTTGCCAACATATTTTGCTGCTGCAGCTCCCTCCACAACCCAAACCTCGTCCTCATGTTGTATTTTATATTTTAACATTTAAGGTTCATGTATATTTATTAGGGGGATTAGCTCTCTAAGCAGAATACTTGTCACTGCTTGGATTCTTTGAGAGCCCCTTCAAACAGCAGAGCTTTTCTGCCAAATCTTACCATATAAACATTTGCTATCAATGATCATTCATTCATTCAAGTGTCTGACTGAAATACGCATGCTGTATATACACAGATAAATGGTTTCATGGGCAACTAAACACCCTTAATGACTGCTCACCAGCTTCTGGGAAGGCTTTCCACTGGAGTTTGGAACCTGGTGGCCATTCAGCCGCAAAAGGGACCAGTGGGGGCTGGTACAGATATTGAGCAATGAGGCCTTGTTTGAAGTCAATGTTCCAGTTCATCCCAAAGGTATTGGATAATGTCGAGGTCAGGGCTTGGTGCAGAAGGTCAGTCAAGTTCTACGACACCAGCTAGGAAGATTATGTCTGCATCGTCATGTTTAAACAGACAGGGTTTTATAAAATGTATTATATTCCACAGCAATAATGAATATAGTCAATTGACCTCAGATTGATGTTCATATTTTCCTGCCATAAGGTCTGCAACCTTGAAAATGATCTTTTATGTAATATGTATTTGTAATATGTGTCTGCTTATCTTTTTTGGTAGCACTAAATCTGCATCACCATTTGATGACAAGTGTATCACATCTGGGACATCCCAAGACACTTTCTTTCTAAACTTTGTAGTTCATTCTAATTTCAGACTAACCTGACAGTGTGACAAAGAGGTTGTTAGCTGTCTAAAATAAGCCTTCTGTGGCTAATCCAAATCTTGTCATGCAGTGACAGTTACTCTTCTTGATGCTACCTGCTATGATATTTGAGATTCATGACTATTTTATTATTATCATTTTACAACACAAGGTTGTATAACAAAATATACTTTGTAGTCCCTTTATGCTACACTGCAAAGGGTGCCAATGTATGCATCCATCATTTGTGGGATTGCTCTAAAACAGAAAATAATGTGCATAATATTTCAAGAATGGACTCTTCCAGTTGGTAGTTGGTTTATCCAGATTTTGACATCTTTCAGTACTCTAACCCTTTTCTATAATAGGTTCATTTTCAGTTATTGAACCAACAATGAAAGTGTCCAATTGGGTGTGAGCTTACATCATTTCCTTCTATTTTCACCTCAGTGAAGTGGGTTATTTTTCTCTTTCTATTTTGTCATTTTTCACTACAATACTCCCACTTTTTATCATTGTGGCAAACAGGAATACAATCCCACTATTCAGAAGAATGCCTGCAAAACCAACACCATGTGTCACATTGAATGCTGTTAAAATAAAACATTGTATTATTCATGTCATGGGCATATCAAAATTGTCTGATTTAAAATATTTATTTAAGCTGAGGGTAGAAGTTAATTTAGGTGACTTGGATAAATGGGCATACAAGACTTTTTTTGTAAATCACTTTTTTCACCTCACAGACATGATAGACAAACATAATCTTCACCAAAACTGAAATAGACATTTTTTGGATTTTCCAAAATGTAGTCAGAAATAAAAGAAATATGAACAGAATGACTGCATACTATTAATTACATGTAGATACATAGCAATGTTATAGTCATAATCTTTATTTCAAATGCAACCAAATGGATAACCCCAACAATATAACAAAGCTGCCATAGTTGTTGGATGAAAATGTTGTTGTACCACTTAATGTGTGTCTTTAATTCCCATTCCAAACACTGGAACCAACACTTCCAGTTTAGTTTTTTGTTTTTTTTTAAGTAGCAACTCCAATTAAAAAGAGGAAGGTGGCTTCTCTTGGCTTGTACTTACCCTGACGAGTTTGACTAAAAGCAACAGTTTATTTTTGAATTGGCTCTGCACAATTCCACACAGTAATACCTGGCAGCTGCCAAAGGCATCCACAGTCTGAAGAAAATACAGGAAATGACAGTAATAAAACAAGATTGAATCAGATTGAACTACCTAAGAGCTTTTCTCAGTGAGTAGAAACGAAAACAAAAATACAGTAAATTATTTTTGTAAAATTCCTATTAAGCCAGCCAGGCCATCCAATGTACTGTAGGTTACGCTAAGCATAGAGCTGGGTCAAGCTAACAAGTACTGGCTCTTTGCTAGAGTGGGATTCACAGGGAGCTTAAAGATACTTTTTAGTTCAGGATTATGGAGAGGTGTCACCTGTCAAAAGGATCAGTAGATTTATGACAGGACTACTTGCAGGGCCTGATGAGAGCCAAAACATAATTTAACATGAATTCTGTGCTTCCATAGAAATGCACATTTCTTGAACTTACACCTGATAACTATAATTGTAAACATATATGTAAAAGTTCCACACTGCAGCAAATTGCAGCTTTTATCCCAAAGTACAATCTTTACACAAAGCTTTCAAAATGACTGACAGAGTGCCCCTAATCTCCTGATGGTGTCTGATATTTTAAAGTAGGATCCAAACATGAACTAAATAAATAGTTTGACCTATTAAAAGTGTATCAGTGGAATTGGGTGCTTTTGACTAGGGTCCCAAAGGACCCCAACACAATTTATTTTTTTAAACACTAATTAAAACAGAAAGAGGAAACAATGATATAAAGTCATTAGGAACATTGATTGACAAATTCATAAATAAATGGAAAAACAGAATAAAGCACCTGCGAGATATGACAAAAAAGTATACCTCTGGGGTCCGTGATTACTCCAGTTGATTAAGGTTTAAGGATTAAGGTTAATAGCCAGTATGAACCAGAGAAATGATTAAAACAAGGAAAACTTTTTTCAGTGTTAATATGGGCACCTGACTGTTGCTTTAACAGACTTGTAAAATATGAACCTATTCTTTAAGTAACTATGTCATATGTCTTATCATAATAGGATTAGGGTTAGGGTTAGGGTTTCTGCTACTGCACTGCTTAAATCTTAAAATCTATTTTCAGTTGTGAGTCTCTTAGCCAGCCAGGAATATGACGTGGCCATGCTTTTGCGTCATCCAAAAAACAATCTGTGTAGCATGTTAATGATATAACTGCATCATATGGTGCTCTATGCATTAACTGCAACACAGCCTTCCAGACATTCTTTTATACAGTCTATGGTTATACTATACAATCAAATCAATCTCAATCTATATTTGTATAGTGCCAAATCACAACAGAGTTATCTCAAGGCACTTTACACATAGAGCAGGTTCTAAACCGAACTCTTCAGGTTTAATTTTAAAGAGACCCAACATTCCCACATGAGCAAGCACTTGGCAACAGTGGCAAGAAAACAAAAAGAAAGAAAGAAAACAAATACATACTATACATGGATCTTATGAACAGTAAAATGTGAATTTCATACCCCTGACACTAATAATACCTTCTGATGGTTTTGTGGAGTGGGGCAAGTTACTGCATGTGGAATTGTAGGGTTAGGGTTAGGGTTACTGCTACTGCACTGCTTAAATCTTAAAATCTATTTTCAGTTGTGAATAATCACTGTACACCAGCATGTTGTTGGTCTCTTAGCCAGCCAGGAATATGACGTGGCCATGCTTTTGCGTCATCCAAAAAACAATCTGTGTAGCATGTTAATGATCCAGCACTTGTCTGATGGTTTTTGCTTGAAGGTGAAAAATGACCACAAACTGCGTCATATGGTGCGCTATGCATTAACTGCAACACAGCCTTCCAGACACATGTTATACTATACAATCAATCAATCAATCAATCTCAATATTTATTTGTATAGCGCCAAATTACACATAGAGCAGGTTCTAAACCAAACTTCAGGTTTAATTTTAAAGAGACCCAACATTCCCACATGAGCAAGCACTTGGCAACAGTGGCAAGAAAAAAAGAAAAAAAACATACTATACATGGATCTTATGAACAGTACAATGTGAATTTCATACCCCTGACACTAATAATACCTTCTGATGGTTTTGTGGAGTGGGGCAAGTTACTGCATGTGGAATTGTAGGTTTAAAATAATGTTGATAGCGTTCTGCAGAGCTATCCTGCTGTCCATCAGTGGGTTTTTAAATACATTAGAAAAGCAGACCTTACTGTCAATGACTGTGTGAGGTGACTGGTGTTAACATCAGTTTCTGACAGAAGCAACTATATATGGTTCGGACATGTCTGTGTCAGGTATTAGATTAGTCTCCTCGCCAACCCCTTTAGACAAGAGTGTGTTTGTTCCTGCTTGTAATGCTGTTATCTCCCTTTCTTTCCCTCTTCTAATCTGGACACCTAACAGACACGCAAGTAAGCGGTTCTGACAAGGGCTGTGCACAAATTGAATTTTTCTTCCCCTATCCCTTTCGATTTATAATTCCCTCTCTCGCCCCACAAGCAAACTCAATTTCTGACCCTTTAGACAAAAGGCTCAGATAAAGCAATTAGTTTGTGATTCTGTGTGAGCTCCTGGCTTGACTGACCTGACAGGGAGTGTGAAGCACTAAAAGCAGCACAATGACGGTCACTGGCAGACAAATTCAACTCTACAGAGATGAACTCGGAGTCACTGGCAACAAAGAGATTCAGCCTCTCAAAAGAGCTCAATATGAAGGTGAATGTTACTGTAAAAGCGTCTAGTCCAGAGAACCCATTCAATGCATCTCATCTCTGTGTCTTTGATCACTGCAATTTCCTCATATAGCTTTTTCTTTTTTTCTCACTCTAACAGGAAACACTTTTATTTTACTGCTCTTTCGGAGTTTCAGACAATCTTTTAGAGCTAAAAGGAAGTCTTATCTGAGGTCAGGACCTTGAGATGAAATGCACAAAGCTCATGCATATGTGTATTAGGGATTTCTTTCAAGTGAGATGGTAGAGTAGAATGAGGTGGGCACATATAGAGTCGATAGTATTATTATTTCATGAGGGCTAACAATTGATTCAAATATTTATATGTCATGCTTAAACACGTGACTGTCCATTGTCAATCACAAATTAACGGAATACATTGTTGCATGTGTTCAAAATTTACCGTAAAGGCACATTTCTTACATGGAAGTGGACAAGATATGCTTGCTTTTTGCAAATGTGTGCATTTGTTGTTAGAAATGCAACAACCCGAAACAAATCCAAACAGGTACATCATTTAGCTTTTGAAAAATATACTCAAATAATAACTTAGGGCAACTCAACAGGCAACAGATGGGCACATTGGCCAGCTGAGTTTTCCATTACTTCTGTACTGATTAAAGATCACTCCCTGGATCCCTCACTTCAAAAGCAAAGCACACAATGTAGTTTGTGTCCAACCTCACATGGGAAAAATAAAGGCCCACAAAACATCCCTTTGTCCTATGGGATAAAAACAGCATAATACAAAGTAAAACTAGCTAATAAAGTGAGCTGTAAACAGTGGAAAGGGAGTATAAGACAGAAAATTACTATTGCTCTTTAGTCATCATACAGGTTGTGTATCTTTCATACAGTGTGTGCTCTCAATGGCAATTCAAGTGCTGTCATTGGATACAATGTGAATTACACAGACCCTTGTCTTCCTTTTCCTCAACAATGTTAGCTGGACTAAAAGCTGTATAGCCACACATTCAACTCTTGTTGTTGAAAGCTTGCTGCTGAAGCTTCATCCATGGGTTTCCCTCACACACCATCAAGCATGGTTTGCTGCAAGCTAGGGCTAATAGTCTCAGTAGCCGTGTGCTTCGTTAGCAAATGGTATTTAAGACTAGATACCAGTGCTTAATTTGTAAATCATAAGGTGCCGGAACGTAAAGTACATATGACAGCTCAGGGATGACGAGACGGGCTCAGGTCCCGGAACATATACAGACAACGTGGTGAAAACAACATGAACATGCCCACTCACCACGCTGTGGGACTTACAAGCCTCAATTTCAAATAATATCCATGGTATAAATGTTATGAAGATAATTTACAATTATTTTAGGCTATACTCCGCACAGCACAGGCCAATGCCCACATCACCACAGGACAGGTGGGACTTACAGTATACAGTCAACAGGTCTAACGTTTAATAAATCACACATATCTTCCATTATTATTATTATTCACAGATTGGCACGGCGGCCTATTAATAGACAATAGACTCACCATATTTAGTTGTCCAAAACACCCCACATCACGAGCATGTCGCTGGACGTCCCACACTCCTCTCCTTCTCAATCTTCCTGCTGTAAGCCAGCTGATGTCGCGGTTCCCGCCTGTTGCTCCGGCTCTTGGTGGTCCACCTGGCTAACTGCTAGCGCTGTAGCTGGCTCCTGCTCCGGCTGGCGGTGAACCTGACCAGCTGTTGCCGCGGTGCCAGCCTCCTGACCCGGCTTGGCTAGCTGTCGGTGAACCCGGCAAGCTGTTGTCACGGTGCCAGCCTCCTGCCCCGGCTTGGCTAGCCGTTGGTGAACCCGGTTAGTTGTTGGTGAACCCGGCTAGTTGTTGCCATGGTGCCAGCCTCCTGCCCCGGCTTGGCTAGCCGTTGGTGAACCCGGATAGCCGTTGCGGCGCTAGCCTCCTGCTGCAGCCGGTTTTGACCATCAGCATGACCGCTGTAGCTGCCCTCGTCGCCGCTTGTGGAGGCTTTTCTGACTCGTTTTGAAGTGTCATGCAACTCTTCCTTCTTTTTGAAAAAAGACCTCTTAATGCACGCTGTTCCGCCTACGGGACGGGAGGAGGTAGCGACACGTTCTTCTGAATGTTTTAACTGTCTTTTTGTCATGTTGCGTTTTTCCCTCTCTGCTTGCTCCTTGTCACTACCCGATGTGAGTCTGACATGCGCAGTAGCGTTCTCGATCGTCCGCCATCTTGGACGGATATCTACGGCAACTCCGCTTGGACAAACTACTGCTACCATAGGTAAGGTGCAAAATGAATCACTAGGTAAGGTACTTACTCTTAACCTCTGACAACTATTTATTACCAAAATATTTATATTTATTCATTTTTATATTTTTATACGATTGATTTATTTAATTTTTATATATATGTTTATACAACTGATTTATTTCGTGTATCGCGTTTTGAGTCTGGGGGCGTTTTTTTCCAAGCGGAGTTGCCGTACATAACCGTCAAAGATGGTGGACGATCGCGGACGCTACTGCGCATGTCAGACTCAAATCGGGTAGACTCACATCGGGTAGCGACACTCCTCAGATGTGTCAGAGGAGTGGTTTGTTGGGTTTGTTGGCCCAGTTTTTGAGTGCGTCAACAGATCTCCAACTCTTTCAAATGACGTTAAATCTTAATAAACAACATGAAATTCTTGGGATTTGTTCTATAAATTAATATATGCATATTATTATTTTTTTATTTTATTTTTATTTTTTTATGAGGGGTACCGGATCTGCCCAAATAAGTACCGGAACTCAGGGAGGCCAAAATTGAGAGGTGCCGGATCTTGTTCCGGCAGGATCCAGCTCAAATTAACCCCTGCTAGATACACTCCAGAGGTAACTCAGTTCAGATTGAGACTAAATACAAATAACTTTGATCTTATCAACAGATCAATCTGACAGGGCTTCGAAACTGAATTTGCCAAAATACTTTTTTCTTCATCCATTGCTTCTTGCTAGTTGCCATCTGACATAAAATAACCTAAATCATTGACTTCTTCTTCTTCTTATACTTCTTCTTGCATAATCCCTAAAATGGAACATGATTTTAATCAATAGCATTAAAACTATCCTTACCTTTGTTACAGTTGTACACATTTTTTGTTTAGGTGCTATTAATAAGGCAATGGCACAATGTTAGAGAGATCCACCAGGTATGGAAACTCATCATTATTCCATTCTCATAATATTCTGTGAAAACTCATCACATCATTCGGTCCGCATTACGTAATTGCGTGCGCACCCCCATCCGGAAGTCTATTGTGGATCCACAGAGTCGTAAACAGACAGTAACGACTGACTATGACAGACAAAAGTGGGCCACAGCTTGCTGTTCAAGTTTTTTCAAAGTGCTGTGTGAAATGCAAGAAAGGTAAGAGTCACTTTAATAGCATTAAAACGGATTTACGTTAACACATTACGGTTGTGTAAAATTTGACAGCCCAATATTTTATACATCTTCAAACAACTGGTTTAAAAAGAAATTTAACTTTAAAAATGCTGATTTCTCAGACTGTATAATGGAGCATTGACTTTGATATGTAATTTCTTTAGTTTTTTATTCATATTCATTATTTTTCCAAGTGTGAGCATTACTGTCAGCAGCTGCTCAAGAAGTTTAAAGTGAAGGAGAAATCATGGTTTCGGTTTAATATTGAAAAAGCCAATAACACGAAATGTTTACTTTATTAAGATTTAACCAAAACCATGATCTTTTCCAAAACAAAAATGCAACACAACCTACCTTACATTACATTAATCCTCATAAAATTAAGGGATAAAATTAAAGGATAGTTTCACAACTTCTCAAGTCTGTCATAAAACAACAGTCAGGTATCCATGGGAACACAGAAAGAGGGTTTCCTTGCTGCAATATTTCCACACGTTCATACAGATCCCCTTCAAATGTGCTTTCAGTGGAAGTTATGTTGGTCAAAACGCACAGTATGTTCACCCAGAGCATAAAATAATGTTCATACAATTAAGTATATTTGTTGAGCTATTGAAAGAAGCCTGTGGTCTCCAGGACCGCAAACACAGAACAGGGTTGATGTAATTAGGGTTTCCAGCACCGTAGTCTTTTATTTTCACTGTAATATCCAATGTCCCTCTTCTCCAAATACCACTGAATGAGCAACTGTTTTTTTAAAGAGCTACTGAAAAGTAAAGGAACAGGCTATTTGCACTTTGGACAGTTTTTAAAGTCACCCTGGCCATATCTCCAGCGTAAGAATTCAATTTGGCCATTGCAGGAGAAAACTGAAAACCGTAAAGGAGGATTTAGAGAGAAATACATGGCATGGGGGATTCGTTAAGAAATAAAGTTATCTTGCAGTCTGGCTGGGGAGATATAAATGTGGCAGAACTGATGAGGTTCTCAGTCATTATCTTCTAGGTGATAGCACGCTTTTTTCTATGCATTTTTTCTAACCTCTTATCACTATAATTGCCTTAAGGATTTTTTTTTCCTGTCCTCTTCATTTGCTTCCATTCTGTATAATCTGAAAGGTATTACTAATCATTTTTCCATAAAATGATGCTTCATTTTACACATGTTTCAATGATGGTAGAAGCTTGTTACTTGTGTGCTGCAGTGATATAATAATGTGTTTAGTTATAGCAGCGGGAGAGAATTTTGTGTCATAAGATAAATGACTGTGATTAAATAATGAACTTTCTGACTCTTTAACTGGGTTAGCATCACTGTCAATGTGCAGTGCAGTCAAGAGGAAACATCCATGCAGACATTGGCAATTGATCTACACAGTGCAAATCCTGCTGGCCCTGTACTATCTGCCCTGCCACAAATGAGAGTCAAAAGGATGGGCCGAGGGCCATGCAGTGTCCCCTGCCAGAGATTCAGGCCTTGAACAGAGAGATATCATGAATGAACAGAGGCACTCTATGATGACCCATTTGTACAGGTCCAAGAACAAGCACGATAAATCACTGACCTGACAAATATTGTGTTTCTTGTACGTAATTGTGTGATTGAAATGAATGTGATTGTTCATCTGTCTTCTTTATCTTCCAACAAACTAAAGTGGCATGCGTGCCACCGAAAGGCACACTGTATAAACTGTTTGTGTTGCTCTGTGGCCCAACAGTCTGTACATGGGGAGTCTCCAGAGATGCAAGCTGATATTGAATCACTATGCCTACTCAGCTGGGGAGAGCACAATAGCCAAATCCCAGGAGTTGGAATATCAAGCCTGCAGTCAAGCGGTACTTTGTTAACACATAACAGGGAATATGTGCTGAGTGCAAGTCCGCTACTTTGGTGTTTGCTCCCACGGTACACATGAAAGGAAGTCTACTTTCAAAAACAAGTACAATAAAAAATACTTGACCCTTCAACTATGAGGTTACTTTAAAATTAAAATAAACTCACTTGAACATTTTTGGCAACTTTATATCATGTGTTGTTAATGGCTCTGTAGTGTATCTTTTTAAAATTGGATAATCACCAAATTAGTTTGCTTGCAAATCTGGTTCTGATCATGTTACATGTTAGCTTGTATTTAAAAAAAAAAAAAGTTATTTAAACTAACTCAATGCTCCTTCATACACATAGTTCACTGACAGGTGTTTTTGCTTATTCTGCCTGATAAGGGCTCTTCTAAAGACTGTGTGGGTATGTGCACAGCCTGAGCTTGATTCTCCTGTTGGCATTGTTGCACCTGTTAGACTGGCACTATTTTCAAATGAATCTGTGAGTTTACATCATTTCTAGCATTAGCACTTTTTTTTATTTTTTAAACCTGACTAGACGTCTAATTAGCTGGAGTAATTATAGATGACTAAATGGGAGCACTGGGCCTTTAACCGCACAATATAAATGTGTCTGAGTATCCAGTAAAAGCTATAGAGAAATTAAGCCACTTATTTAAAAAAGATGCATTTCCTCCCCATTGTTTTCTTTTGACCCTCCTCTTAACACCCTGCCCCAAAAATCTTAAGATAATATACAGCATCAGTATAAATCTAAAATAAACAATACAATTTAAGATGGTTTACCTTTATTTGATTTAAACATTTATATATGCTTTATAAGTATGATTTAAGAAGATTGACAATTATCTTAATCCTCAGTTCAGAAGTGAAATAAGGAACTGCCAAAAGGTAAAATATAGCAAAAATCTCTATCTTTGAACCAAGAATAAAAATGAGGCTACCGCTGTCAGTGAGTGCGTTTACATGCACACAAGTATCCTGGTTTTATTTATTTAATCTTTATTTAGTCAGGCAGTCTCACTGACATGAAGATTTGTTTTCCAAGAGAGACCTGAGAACAAGAAATATTCACAGGAACACATTCAGCTGACAGAAACAACACAACTACACAATAAACAAGAAATGAATAAAATACAGTTACAAAAAATACTTCAATATACTTCAAATAGGAATATATAATAGAGGAATATAAGACTCTAGTTTGAGGGCAGTTTATATTTAATGCCATGTGTAGGGTGAATTGTACCTGAAACCTGTTCTGCCATCATTAGAGTGAACATGAGAGATATCTAAGGTTAGATAGTTAATGGATCGTGTACTGTAGTAACTAGATTTAAATGAGAGAAGAGATGTGATGTAGTTTAGAAGCTTCAGAAGTAGAGCTTTATATACAGTATGGTTATTTCTTCCTCTAAGTAAGGAAGTCCAACCAACCTTGTGATAGAGAGAGAACAGTATTATCCAGACTATCATGTTAATTTGGTTATGATGTTTATATCCAACATCCAAAACCTGGTTAATCATATTCCTGTATACATGATTCAAACAGTTTCCAAGTTTCTAATCAGCTGTGTCCAGCTGTGTCTTGATTTTTCATCATCTCAGTCACTATGTTTTTTGCCAGAAAACTGGATAAGATGTTCCACATGCAACATGAAATTCCAAAAACCTGATCATACCCAGGATACTACTGCCCATGTAAACGTACTCATTGACTAAGTGAACTGGACAAAGGCCAGCAGCAGTTAGGGTGCTAAGGGGTTTGAGTAACACAATATTTTGACACCAACCCTAAATTCCAGAAAACATACATACATATTAATTTATCAGATCTCACTATAGGCTGACACATTTCATAACTGCTTTATATAAAAGAGAAATGTAACAGTTGTAATAAAATGTACTGCATAAATATGGAGACCATGAATAAAAGTATGTTTAATGTGAATAAAATGTTAATTTTACACCCTGTTTGTACATCCTGAAATTATCTTGGCTATCCTCAATCATATACTGTAACAGAATTTTTTAAAACCTCTCTCACCCATTTTGCACTTTGGCTCCAGTGCTCCCTCTCTAAAACTCAACATGAAGCACGCCAAGTCCATGTCCCTTTGAATTGAAGGCTGGCACTGAAGGCGTGCACAGCTGCCAAGCTCTTCACTCTGGGCCTCAAAAGTGCTTCTGATGACCTGCACCTTTTTAGCCCAGGTTTCATGTCTGCCCATGATCACTCCTCATTTTGCTCAAGTCATGTCAGGGTTTCATTCAAAGCAGAGATAACCAGCATTGGAATACACATACTGTAGGTTAGCTGCAGCTGTATAGTGAATTCATCATTATTTAAAACTTTTCCCAGAAACAGCCCTTTTTAAGCTGCTTTTGGATGTCATTCTGTAGGCCTCTTATGTAAACATGTACAAGTACTCTGGTTCAGAAAGACATGGTTGAGTATTATTGGGTTTATTTTTAGCTATACTAATGGTCTATAATGGTATATCAGTGGAAAATGCTTCACTAACTGCGCATGTGATTTAAATGCATGGAAAGTTGCCACCTGGTTCATAATGATCATGATACTGCAAATGGAAGCGCTTTCATCAGCGGGCAATAGGCTCAATCATCATTGTGTTGTCTAATTCAGCAATAGATAATAACTTCACAGACATGTATTTAAATGAGATTATAACTTTAAAATGTTGTGTGAGAGGGTATGGATCTCTAACTACCAGCCTTCAGTGGCACATATTGTTTTCTTCAAATAATAAAATGCCACTAAACCAACCTTTCCTCTTCTCAGATGAAAGAAAATTGCAATTCTGGGGATAAAAAAGGTATTTTTGACAGCCTGTGAACCACATCTACAAAGGACCGTCTTGTGGTGCTGGCAGCATTTAAGAGCCATTACTTCCTTATTCAACACATGTGCCAAGGTTGTCAGGCAGGATAATGAGGTTTTAGCATCCAATGACTCCCTTCAACACTGCTCTATTAGTTATGTAAAGCAGGCAGACCCAAGATATTGACTTTACTGAAGGGCTCGTGTTAGCCATAGAAATTTAAAAAAAAATTACTTGCAATGGCCAGTAGGTCCTCCTGTCATTTTTCTCTTGATTTCAGTAAGTGAACTCAAAGGATTATTTGACTGCAGGAAATATACAAAGTTGATATTTGGCATCCACACTCCAACCATGTCATTTCCTACAAAGATACACCAAGCTCAGCAAAGGAGGGATTGTAGAGTGACAATAATAACTCCACCAGCAAACAACCAAACACAGCAGTCCTTGCTTAAGGATGTTGTCCTGTTGCAAAGGGTGAATTGGATACAGTATGTTGCAATAAGAAGAGTGTATTATGTGAGACTAGCAGCTGACAGGTGGGGGACAACTTAATGAAACTAATTTAAATGTCTTCAGCACACATCCCAACCATCACTATAATGTCTTTGGTGTTGGGATGTAAAGAGCTTTGTGCACCAGTTTTGGACTTAACTTAATGATCTGATCCATCACATACAAACATTCACATAAAAAAGTATAACTGGCAAAGAGCCCACTGTAATTGTGCTTTCAGTTAATTTTATTTTTTATTTTTTATCACCAAAATTAAAATAGAATGAGATAAAAGTGTCATTCTTTCGCAGTGTTTTGGTCATCTGTCTTCATAAACTCTCTGAAACAGTATAATGGACATATAAGAAAATCACATCTAAATAATGCATAGAATTTGAACTGGCTTATCTGATTTTATATATTAACATCTGGATCACCCTAGAACTCCCTTGAACACATACAACATTACATAAACAACCCTCATCATTTTATAATATTACAGTAAGCAGTGACCTATAATAACAGAACAATTTAACTGTAAACTACATGTGAATGGAATTAAACCAGTATTTCCATTTTCTGTGTCCTGGTCCATTAACATGCAACAACACTGAGCTGACGTTATTTCTAGAATTTTGCTTAGTTTTTGCATGTTGTACTGCACATGAAAGTATGATCACTTATCAAGTTGATTCAAGTAGATACTGTTTTGAATGCATGCTCCTTTTAAACTATTTCCATGTGCTGCTGTGCAGAATAATTTAAATTATAGAGTAGGGATTGCAAATCAGAGGCCATTCATTATGCTAACATCATGCAAACTCTAGCGTCAAAGTAGTAGGGTACAAATGTGGTCACAAAACCATGAGATATCTGATTACAAGTGTTAGCTGAATTTCTGATTGTGTGTGAAGTATTTTTGATAGTGCCTGTGACAAGTATTTAAGTTGATCTGTGTGATGTTTCATGCTCAGCTATGTGCCTCAAATTATAATGCTCCACTCAAAGCATTTAAGGTTTTCATTGTCTGTGCATTGGATCACCTACAAAGTGCACCTGTTGTGCACTGCATGACAACCATGAGGTTAGTGGGTGAAACTGATTATGAATTCATGTTATGTTACAGTCATATGAATTCAACATTGTATCATTAAATTCAAAACTTGAAATTTAAAAGGAACCTTTCCTGCATCATTTTACTGTAGCTACTATAAACACAGTTTCCCTGCAGTGAGGTCTTCATTACTTGAGTCACTAAATATATGAGTGTCGATTCAAAATCTCTTTGAGAGCAGAGGCCTGCCCTGAGGCATAGAGATTAAAGATTGGGAGAATACTGTGCTAGATATACCTATTTGGCTGGCATTTCTGCATGAGTGCCTTTACTGTTGCGAACAATGAGGGAGTGTATGAATAGAGCTGACTTTATCTTATGGAAGAATAAGGATAAACTACAGTGGCGTCAGTAGAATAAAAAGAAATCCAGGAAAGTGAGAAAGGAAGGTCCTGTTATCGTTGAACAAGAAGATGCAGAGTTGAGTTTGAGTTCAAATGAATGTGGAGAGTTCACAGAGTCATCAAAAGGCTTGACGTAGGCAAACTGTGGTTGAGTAAACTTTCAGGGGATGCAATTACATTTGCTGAGGAAACCGGTGGGTACCAGATCACAAACAGTGAGTATGCAGAATTCAGCTCTATTTCAGAGAGAGAAAACATCCATCAAAGATAAGAGAAAAGCATTCTGCCCAGGCCAGCAATATGGAGATTTAACAGCAAGTTTTAGACTTAGCTGGGGAATCAGTATTAAGAATCATTAAAATTAAGACTGTTATATAATGAATGATGCAAGCTCTGTGATATGAGATTATACATGTCAACACAAACAGGTTTGTCAGTAATGTTTGGGATTCTTGTCAATTATCTGAGTTTAAGAGTGGGATGAGGTGGCACAAATATATTTAAAGAGGAACTCTTGGTCTTGGGGTACTACTGTGTATGTGGTGTACTACTGAGTATGTGGTGTATGTGAAACAAGTCATACAGAATCATCTATGGCTCCATGAGGGAGCTGTGCAAAATCTGATAAATTGCTCCAAGTGATGTCACTTGATGTAATTAGTTGAGGATGAAGACTACAAGCTCCAACATGAAACAAATCTGAGGGTGTGGAATTGAAATAGGTTAGATAACTAGACATCTGTAGCTCACTCCTCATCTCTGCTTGAGGCTAGGTGCTCAAGGCTGCATTAGCTGCCACTAGCATGGTATGGGAATAGTAGGTGTAATGTAGCCACCATGTTTTGACAAGGTAGTACAAAGTGTGAAATAAAGAGGACAATATCGCTGGTTGAACTCCATTAATTTTGATCCTTTCTTTAAACTGTCCTTTGTGAATCTGACAATGTCATATACGTCCAATGCTGAGCTGGTGGAGTACATGTTAAACATTATCAATGTCAGTGCTGATATTCCAGTGGTGTCCACCATAGAAAAGGTTTATCACGATGACAGGCCCCTGAGCTGCTGCTGGAGATCATACTGTACATTGAACACACTAATGATGCACCTGCAATCTGGAAATGATCATCTCATGAGTGATTGATTATGAGTGCTCTTTTTTGCTCCTATAATCAAAGCAGACCAGCATGTTTATCTTTGTTCGCCTTCTAATTGCTTGGTTTGTATGCAAATTGATATAACACACAACAGTAATAAAGCCAATAATGTCTCTATTAATCTCATATTCATGGTGAGTGTTGTCAGTACTAGATGAGATTGATGTGCGCTCTCTGTTCTCAATGATCCGATGATGTTTGGTGATTCTCGTGTTGTCTTGAAGGTCCAATTGTTTGAACTCTCTGCAAAGAGCACTTTGTTTCAGCTGTGGTAGTTTTAAAGTGCTATATAAATAAAGTTGAGTTGAGTTGAGTTGAGCTTTGGTGTTAATGTAGCTAATGAGAAAGCAGCGTTGGCCACTGGCATAGACATTATAGAAAAAAGGCAATTAAAACTTGAGTGTGACGCTTTACTTAAATGGCACATTACTACAACATATATCCAACACAAACCTTTAATGATTGTAGTTTACTTAAGCCTCCAGTGCTCTGCTCATTGCCTCCACAACAGCATCTACCGAGGCTATGTGGCCCTAGGGGGGAAAGTTGTTATCATCACTCCTCACACCCCGTTGTGTTGAACTTTGTGTTACCTTGTTTATATAGCATTTCGTAAGCCCTACCTCCACCTCAGCATCCACCTGTAGGCTTTAAGTCCTGTGTTGTTATTGTCACTACACACTTCATGTTGTGCTAAGCTTGGTGTTTCCTTATGGGGAGTGACAAGGTCAAGGCCTAAACACCAAACATCAACATTGTGTATTTTCAGCATGTACATAATAATCCACTTCACTTACATGAAAATATGATATATATAATTCAAAAAGACAACAAACAATGCAGTGTATATGTATTGTATATAGTACTGTGCATGCACCTTTCCACAGATTGTCAGCTGTGGTTATGCCTGCTCAAACCACCTTTTATCAGTAACAAGCAAAAAGAGCAGTTTTCATGGTTTGTTGGCAGAGGTCTAACTGTGCTTTACCTTAAAGCAGGTTATCTGTTAATATCTGGAATACACAATGTTAATTGTTAACTTTTGTAAAATAATGATCCACCATGGGTTTAGTATTGCTTTTCAGATAACAACCAATTCAAGACAGATGTTGGAAGCATGGGACTTTAACATATCCTCAGTGCAAGAAAAACTGAATGCAGTTTTATTGATGGTGTGGTAAGGAGAAGGCTAGCTATAAAATACAGTTGAGGTCTGTATCTCAAAGCTTCCTGGAAGAATATTATTGCACCACACTGTATCTAGGTCATGAGAATTTAAATTAATTCAGCTGTAAACTTTTGAGGAGACTGCAAACAATCCCTTTGCATCTAAATAACTGTACATGAGAACAAAAATAAAATAATAGCCGTACATGGAGGCACACTCTAACATCTCCTGTAGACAGTCTCAGTCTGTCTATCTATCTGCCACTGGCGATACTGACCTGATTTGAAGGAGAGGCAACTTGTCAACACAGAGCAGGTGATGGCCATTAAAAAACACCTCTGCCTGTCAAGTTTCTCACTACTGTTGATGACCGAGTGGAGAGCTTTCCACAGTCGCAGAGATAGGAAACGGACAGTTATGACATATTTTTCTGTGACAGATGGATTTCACCTCATTACTTGGTAAGGCCTTTCTCTTAATTGGAGTTTGAGTCACTTCCTGTCTCTGTGACATGAATCGCCTTGCTTAAAAAAATAAAATAAAAATGTTTTCTGTCTCTCTCTGATTGGCTGCTATGAACAGATCTGTCACCAGTGTTTGCTCAACAGCAGTTAGAAATGTCTACCATAAAGCAGGTTTGATTCTTAATGTGCAGCTAAGGTCACTATGAGTGCATATAAATGATGAGATGATCAAAAACCTGTAACAATTACTACATTTTCTCCCAGATGATGTGACAGCTTTTTGGGTTAACATCGTGAACACCCACTTTTCTTTTTTGAGAAATCATGTTTTGGCATGGTGAATGGCTAAAAATAATACAATACCAATTAGCCTTGGTTGCCGTTGCTATGGGGAGGAAGACAATCAGGGCAGTAATAAATTCAAAACACCATAATTGCTGAATTTACTCAAAAGTGACCCAGAAATAAAACCAAACTCACACTGCAGTTTTCTCAACAGTGTAATTTATTATCAGATATTTCCTAATGTAGTTGTTCATCTTTTGTAAAAATGATTTAACCAGGAGAGCCATAGAAGTGTTCAGACTGTGACCCCTTTCACACCAAAGCAGTTTCAGTGCTGGTTCGGGGCCAGTGCTTAATTTTGAACCAGTTTTCCTGTTCACACAGACAAAGAACTGGCTCTGGGCCAGAAAAACTGGTTCCAGAGTGGAGTTTGCTGGACTAGAAGAAGGACCCGGTTACGTTAGGGGGCAGCGGGGTTATTGACACCAACCACAACAAGCAAGGCCGCGTGGTGAATAGATAAGGAGTAAATTATCCCTTGAACATTTGACTGATGGTGAAATTCATGCGTTGTGAGTTAGATGTGCTCTGCCGGCTAACAACCATCTCAATCCTGTCGAGCAGCATAAATACGTTGTATCTGTCGTGTTTGGATGCGAGCCAGGAGCAACAGCTGTACAAATGCTAGTCTGCCATTGTTGTTGTTGTTGCTTCAGAGTTGGCGTGAGTCTTTATGGGAAAGCAGCGAATGTAACTGGCGTATGTGGTGACGTCATTACGTGACCCCACAAGAACCTTGAGCAGTGGGAAAGCAAACTGGTTCTCAGCTGGTTTCGCAGTTGGTTCAACTGCGAACCAGCACCAGCCCAGCACCAGCACTGGAACTGCTTTGGTGTGAAAAGGGTATGTGTGGGGTATTTATACTTCTGTAACCAGAGGCACCAAAATCTATTATATTATAAAAATACTTATTATAGAGATAGAAGTGTTGATTGTATTGATTTCACATCATGTTGTGTTTATATATGGTAGTGTTTTAACCAAAAGGGATGTGAAAAGTCCAAAGTTATACATCTCCAGAACCTGACACTGCCCTTATTATGTTATTTAGGTTTATGTTGCTATCAGTGGCATGCACAGACTTTTTGAAGGGCAGGGGCAAACAGCACATTCTCGCCACTGAAGAGGGCAGTTTAATGTGTTTTGCCAACCAGGAGGGCACCTTAGCACGCGTTTTGGCTTTCAAGAGGGCACCTTAGCACGCGTTTTGGCTTTCAAGAGGGCACCTTAGTAAGCATTTTGGCTCTCAAAAGGGCACTTTAGCGCAAGTTTTTCAACAGTTGGGCCACGAGGAGGGGCGACCTGTCCCCCCTTGTGCACACCACTGGTTGCTATGCACCAAAGCAAACTTAACTAAACATAAAAACACAGCTGATGTTAACATTTACATAGAGTTTCCACTGTAGGTAAGTAGTTACCTCAGATGTGTACCAGTAAATGCACTAACAGCAGGGTGTTGCATCATTCCAGCGTTTTTTGATAGCCCATGCACTGTATCTTTATGTCTTTACATCTATAATTCAGAATTACAGGGATGAGAATGCATACTATTAAATTATGTATATGGAGTACAAAAGCAGAATGAGGGCCCGAACTAGATCTACATTTTCATGGAGGAAGCCTGTTCTATTTCTGCATCTGATAACTCTTCATTGCTGTGTTGGATTTTTGGCATCTCTTAAATGAACTCACGCCATGTGCGACACATGCAGGGTCACTTGAGCAGGTAAATGAAAGTACCATTTAGGTTTTGATAGACCACATTTGTCGTTAACCTTCAAGTATAATGGCATTGTCATTCTTGTAATGGAATCTACCCATAGCACTGGGAGGAACAAAATCACCTATGGTGTTAGACACAATGTAACAAGGGAGCATGATCATTGGCATGAAACACATGCCTCTGTGTGTATTGATGTGAGAAAATGGCTGGTAGATGTCATCTGTCTTCCACCACATGGATACACAACCAATTGAATTGGTCTGATGCACGCAACCTTACCTATAGGCTACAGATACAGTGCATTTGTCCTCAGCGCATTACTCAGACAGGAAAGCATTCCTTCTAGGAGGTGTTACACATTTAAGATATTTGCTGTGTTGTTGAACATGTTTTCCACTTGACGGGGCTGATAATTGGGAGCAATAATTAATCTAAACTGGCTGTGATTATTAGATAAAACATTTCAGAAAAGCAGGGAACCAAAAACATTAGAGTGCAAGGTTGTGGGCATGAAATTGTGTGTGTTTCAAAAAATATGAGTCTTGGTATCACAAGAGGCTGAGCTGTAGATATATCTCAGGGACCATTAACATAATTAAGAAAAGTTCCCTATTTCATGCAGTAGAGTACTTGACTAAACTACCCATCAAATAAATGGATAACTTTTAATATGCGGCTACAGGATAGGCTAGAAGACTTCTACTGCTGAACAAGACATCTGCGTCCAATTATAATGGCTGTCTGAATCCATTCATAAAGCATCTGAGGAATTTTATTTAAAACATTTGAATATGTTTACATCAGTAAGCCCCACCATTGCATTGGGTGGTATGTTCCTTCACCACAAAGATTACAGTGATGATAAATCACAATAACAGAGAGTAATACCTTGCATATATACACAACCTCTTGACTTGTTGAGGTTATACTACATTGTAAACAAGAACTTAAGTTCAAAATCAAGAGGTTGTGATACAGTATGTAGCACAACATACATTTACTGGTCTTGTGTCTACTGATTTTGAACAATGTTTGTAAAAAAAAAAAACCCTTTAGATCTCATACAGCTGTTGCTAAGAAATACATATTAGATGTCAACATACAAAAGATTTTTACACTTGTGACACATATGTTGTGTTTTAATAGGAATGTTATTGTAATTTGTGGGCAGAGAAGCAATCAAGAAGGTTAAGATCATGAAATGTGTCACATAAAGCAAAGCAAGGTGAAAGCTATATGAAGACAGGAAATGGATAGCGTACCTTCCTAGTGGGATTCAGTTACAACCCTTACACAAGATAGATATGTAGTTACTTTACAGGAGCTGTCCACTCAACACTACAACATGAGTTTCACCGTTCTGTTTCCCTCAGAGGCCTCCTGTGTACTGTATATTTGTCCTGTCCTTTAATGGCTCACAGCAGGCACAGTGTAGTGTGATATGATTGTGTTTACAGCAATAATGTAGTCAACATAGCTTAAAAGAACAACCAAAAATCTCCAGCATTGATTTTTTTTCAACAGTGAGGAGGCTGTCTAATTAAATCATTGATTTTATTATTTATTTGTTTTAACTGATAACCCTAACCCTAACCCTTTTTCAGCAGTATTCCAAGTTCAGTGGTAGAAAACACATTCACAAAGAATGGATTTTGGCCATAACACCATTTTGTAATCACTATCTGCCCTGCCGCAACGATATTACCCTAATGAGTGGAGCGGTTTCCAGTGTTTCAGGCTTTTTTCCATATTTTAGCACAGTGATTGGCCCATAATGAAAACTGCACAAAAGTGCACAAAAGCCTCACATTGTGTGTCTTTAAATAGCAGAGTTGTGCACAAACAGCATTCAATCACAATCCAACGTTCATGTATTTTGCATCTTTTACTTTTCTAGTATTTTGTATCTTAATCTACTAAAATGTCAACTGTCAAAACACAGCTATTAATTTGACTCTGGGAGGTCTGAAATATGTTTACGCACATGGCACAGCAACAGTAACTATATTAACACTGGATCAGTCAGGATCTGACTGAGTGGTGATGATGTGTTCTGCTATACATCTACAAGGCAGCTGTTACACACAGATTCCAGGTTTATACAGTGAATTGTTTGTAATAAAAAAGTCCTTGTAGATGTATACTGAGCTCCATTAGCACTGTCAGGACATTTTTAGTTTTTCTCAAAGCCTAGCTTCACCTCAATGTCTGTCTGATGAATTTGCCCTTGACTTCAATATCATTCAAAGGCTCACAAGCTTGAAGATTTTAAGAGTGAGTGAATGAGTGTATATTATATTATACATACACTATATACATTTATAGTGTATTATATTTTATGTTTATTTACAGTACATGTGTCAGTGTTAGTAATGGTCTGTACTGCTTTGGCAATAGAGTTAGATTTCCGATCTGTCATACACATAAAGCTTACTTGAATCTGAATTTGAAATAAAATTTGAGTGAGTGAGTGAGTGAGCGAGCTGCTGTTTGAGAATCAGACTGTTGTTGCAATGAGGTACGTTTGCATTGAAAGGGGCCAATTTTGCTCCAAATATATGAATATTATTGAATTTACTGAAAAGCATATTGCTTTGTTAGTTCGGTGTGCATTTCACCCTTTGTACTACTTTGTAAATTACATGGTTTGTTTTTGTCTTATTTGTGCAGGTCTAGCAAAAGCTTCTCAATCCTTTTGTTTATTTGCCTGTTTATTTTTTTATACCTTTGTGGTAAAGACACACATTAAATAAATTACTATCATGTTCCAGTGATGGACTGGCTACTAAAAAAATGGCCATCCTAAATAGAAAATTGTCACAATACCACTGACGCATAGTTCAGGGAGACTTTAATTGGTATTTCCACTGAGAATACAAATTAAATTAGGTTTAGTAATGAAGTCAGACCTCTATTTACTTGTTAAAGTACCCTAATACCTAATCAGACAAATTGAGATAACCAATTCTTTGATAAATAATGGACGATTTGCAATTTTGAATATGCTCACATTCATGTTCTTCTAGCATTTGAGCTTTGTAATTATGGCAAAGTAGGTATAATATTAAATGATCATTATGTACCCTTTTAATGAGTAATTGAATTGTAGTGACTATCTCAGGAATAACTCATTGTAGTGCATTTGTGTCTTTATTCACATGTCCTACAAAAAAAAGGTCTAGACACTGTTAAAGTTTTCACCATTTTCAGGCAGATAAAAATCAAAGGTTTGACTGACATGCCGAAGCAGTTGGAGGTATCACTGCTTGCTTTTCCAGCCAAGAAGCAGTCAGTTGGTTTTCAAAGATCAATGAATTTCAACAGATGCCTGATTAGTTTGCCAACAAGGTGCTGTCAAGTTTGCTGAAGAAAATGAGATTAGTTTCCATGTGTTTACAATAAAGACATACCCATGTGTACTTCGATATTGGTTATTTGATTGTTATAATTGTTCCTGTTGCCCATACTGGTCGCAGTAATATGGGACAAAAGCCACTGTTCTTTAAGTGGCCATAATTGGTATTTTTCATAATGAGAATGTATCATGTGACAATGTGAAATGTTAGAGGTGTCTGCAAATGAGTTGTAACAACTACTGGAGGTGTAAATAAGCAACTGTTTGCTATCAAGTTCAACATATCAGCTTAACAAATGATGCGTTTCTGCTGCTCCCAAGTGGCTAAAAAATTTGTAAATGCAGGTTTAAGTTCAGATGAATGCTGAGGCTTTGCAATCAGATTTAGAGAAATCAAATGATATGATATGAAATGAGTTACCAAACTTTTTAAATGATATAGGGGCAGTAACATGAAGCAATGCATGGCTTTTGTCAAAATTAAACCTTTTCAAATAAGACAAAAAGTGTCATGATGCCCCTGTTCCATTGACATGTGTAAATATACTGTTAGGATGGTGTTATTACTGTAGCATCCTCAGATAGTTGTTGGTTGTGGTCATTCAATCAGATGCTCATTCAATCAGATGCAACCCTAACCTAACCCTAACTCTAACCCAAAATCTTTTGTGAATGGGACCTTAAAACAGGCCAGAATGAGAGTGCAAATGCTGTGTAGTTAACAGTGCTATTAGCAGGTGTAATCCATTCTTTGTGGATTTGGCCCCAAAGCATGGAATTTGTATTAAAAAGACATAGCGGCATAAACACTGTACAAACTTGTGCCTTTCATCAAAGCACTAGATTTTGTAACATACTGTAGTTGCTCATGTAACGATGATTCAAAGTTCAATGTCCATCTGTAACCTAACATTATCTCTACAGAACTGAATTGGTCCTATTTTCTTCTCTATCAGTATAAGGGTTGCTCAACTGGTCACTAGTAACTGTTTGTCTTTATCAACCAACAATGTCCCCAAAAACCCCAATTTACTCTCACCTCAATCTTGGTATTTTGAAATTGGACAATAGAGGGACAAGAGTATCAAACAGAAAATACTAGCAAAAGCAACATGTGGAGCAACACAAGTTTAGAAGATGATACAGTCAGTAAGTTGATATGATAAATGATTGCAGGTATTCTAATGAACATGTTTTGTTATGCATATAAAATCATAACAGGAGTTAAAAAAGGAAAAATGTAAGTGAAAATAATGGTAAATACACAGTTTTTAGTTTAGTTTATTCAAGCACGTTAGGCAGCGAAATATAACAAAATAGAAATGACAGCAATATTTTCTTTGGATAAACAAGTAAATAATAACCATTCAATGTTCTAAAGGGTATAAGATGAAGTAAGGAACTTTTCTAGTGTACTGTGGAGAAATCCCTGTAATATCTGGGCTTCCATGTCTGTCACGATATTCTCCAGAGGACTGAATGTCAGAGCTGTGCCACTGGCTTCAATATCTTCATTTGCATTCTTGGCTGTCACTTCTGCATCACTGAATGGACAGGACTAAAAATCCTGCTTAAAAGGTCAACATCTGGTGGCTTTGCTTCCTTCATTTTAGAGCTGGTATCATAGCTCAGAAAATAAAATAAAAAATTCAAAATTGTTCATATGATGCTTTGAGGACTCTATGCTCCTGGTCCTCTCTTTACCATGTAAACACTGTGGCTAATATTTGCTTTTAGTATTAATAGAAGGTTTCCAGGGCCTTCGTATTGCCATATATTATTTAATGCTAGCTACTGCCCATCAGCTCATTAAAGCTACCCTTACCTTTGTTACATTTTTACACATTTTTTTGTTTAGGTTAAAATGCTATTAATAAGGTAACGCCACTCGAAAATGTAAGAGACACACATTCAGCTCTTGTTGTTGAAAGCTTGCTGCTGAAGCTTCATCCATGGGTTTCCCTCACACACCATCAAGCATGGTTTGCTGCAAGCTAGGGCTACCAGTGTCAGTAGCTGTGTGCTTCGTTAGCAAATGGTATTTTAGACTAGATACACTCAAGTGGTAACTCAGTTCACATTGAGACTAATTACAAATAACTTGGATCTTATCATCAATTCAATCTGACAGGGCTTTCAAACTGAATTTGCCAAAATACTTTTTTCTTCATCCATTGCTTCTTGCTAGTTGCCATCTGACATAAAATAACCTAAATCATTGACTTCTCCTTCTTTTTCTTATACTTCTTCTTGCATAATCCCTAAAATGGAACATGATTTTGATCAATAGCATTAAAGCTACTCTTACCTTTGTTATATTTTTTGTTTTTGTTTAGGTTAAAATGCTATTAATAAGGTAATGGCACTCTAAAATGTTTGAGAGATCCACCAGGCATAGAAACTCATCATTATTCCAATCTCATAATATTCTGTCCGAATGATATGATTGGCCGAGCGACCTGCCTGTTTTACCCTTCCGCATTACATAATCGTGCACGCACCCCAACCCGGAAGAGAGTCTATGGTGGATCCACGGCATTATAATACATCCATGATCCACAGAGATAGCCGTAAAGAGACAGTAGTGACTGACAATGACCGACAAAAGCGGGTCACGGCTTCCACCTCCAGCTGCTCCCACTGGGAAAAAGAAAACTATATCAGAACATTTTATTGTAGTGCGAGGGGGAGTGTGGAGGTGGGACACAGGAGGGAGGAGGGGTTGTTGCTGTTCAAAGTGCTGTGTGAAATGCAAGAAAGGTAAGAGTCGCTTTAACTGTCACCGGTAGCCTGACAGATAATGCTGGCTGTTTTCACTCACATGCTTCAACTTCAGACAGAATCAGTTGCAGAATTGCAGAAGAGGTCCCTGATGTCTTTATCATAACACTAATTCACTGTGCCCTTCACATTCTACATCTTCTCTTCCTGCAGGCTGTTTGTTATTCCAGTCATGCAAGTCTCTCTTCATTTGTTTCTCCCTCTCTTTTTCTGAAGTCTGGTCTGACCCCCAGCCCCTTTTCATCCCAATCTGTCCCTCTTGTCCCTGCCTTCCCTGTCCCAAGGTCCCATTTCTGAGCCAAGGTGGAAGTCATAATGAAGTCATCGCTATTCAAATGAGCTATGCCTTTTTAATATCTCGTTGAATATTTGTGGGTTTTTTCTTGGGTGACTCTTACCCCATTTGCATTTAGTTCAGTTACTTTATGAATAGTGAACCAGTTTCTGGAAATCTGAAAATGTGTACATGCAAAGAGGCATTCAAGACTCCTCTGGAGTTGGTTTAAGACACAATATAGCCAGATGTTCAAACTCTTGCATCTGTCTCTTCAAGATGCATACATCAGCCATTCCCCTGTGCTTGAGTCAGAAAGACAAGCAGCTCCAGTGATTGAAACTCATACAATCTTGGAGGTGTATTGAGCTGTTGTAGCATTTATCTGATCACTGATCAGTTCCACCACTGAATGATTTGCATGGGAGGACCTGTGAGGGCAGTTGAACTTCTGCCTGCGTTTGTTATGATGTATTCACGTAAATGTTTATAGCAGTTATTAAATAGATTTGACATTGGTATTTAATTTGGTGCTGACACAGTGAACACAGTCACAGGACCAACTCATTGCAAAACAATTTTTTAGCACTTGCAAGGTAGGTGGATTTTCGCTGTATTTACTTTAAAAACATGATCATTAATGTTGCTAACATTAATGTTTTTTTAATTAATTTCAATGGAAAAGAAAATGTATTTATAAGCACTACCAATAATAGTATACACCAAGTTTAGAATATTGCACAGTGGCACAGCAGAAAGCAAACCTGAATGAAATTTACATTTCAAAGCAACCACAGTACACAACATGAAATTACAGTATATTTAAGATTCAGAACTGCATCCATTAGTGCCCCATAGAATTTGCTTCTGTCTGGTTATTTTGTACCTCCACAGGAACACAATTGCAAATGTTGCTTCTGCAGAAAAAGCTTCACATCCACATATTTACATTTAAGGGCTCTTTAAGGTGACTAACATATATGGCACTGCTATAATACATGATAATCTGAACTTTCCAACGCACTAGAGTGCTACTGATTCCATCTTTATAAAATGACATCTTTGGGAGTACACCAGGTGTCCTCAGGATACCTCCTGAGCTCAGGCGAAGATGTCAATGCAGGACACACAGCTGGTGCAACGGCAAAACAATCGCTCATCACCACAGACAACAGGGTTTCGTTCCAGGGGGCATCACCCCCAGCTTGGTGGTGAATAATGAATGAATGAGGATCAAAATTGCACTGCCCCACCTGATCTGTCTGTACTGCATAAACACAACCTCAGATGTACTACCACATCCACCCCAGAATAAGTGGGTTTATTTGGGCTGAGCCATGGAATTACAAAAAGGGACAAGCCTATTTCATAGTGTTGTAATGTGTGTGAAATGAACCTGTGCATTTGTGATGTTATTGACCTGATGTTCGCATGAAGATGGAGATCAATGGGGGAAAGTTGATATCACACAGATTACATTTATTTGTCCTGTATATCCTGTGATTAGTTTAGAAGAGGAGAAGAAAAGGATTTGCACTTTGACACAAGGAAGCATAGCTACATGTCTCAACATTTTGCCATGTTGGTTTCTTTACCATGCAAGCAGCATTGTGTAGAGACTCACACACAGCCTATCAGCAATCAGACGTGTTTTGCCTCTCTCTTTTTTCTTCATGATAAATTGGTAGAAGCACTTTATGCCTCTCCATTATCACCTTTATAAAAGCTTACCTTTTAGCTATGGGCCTAGATATTTTACCTGTTGACACTGCTTGAAGTGATCGAAGCTGATGACAATCATCCACACCTGCTAATGATCTCCTATTTTTGAAACTACATGCTGGGGGGAAGGTGGTTTCCCTTGCATTTTTTTTTTTTGAAAGGTTGCGCTCCTTTCGGGAAAATGTTTTGACCTGCTCTTCCACATGTTTGCCTCAGACTTACAGTAAGGTTTGCCAGTGATAAATAAATGATCACTTATTGATCTGTTTCTCTCAGGCTTCCATTTTTCTTTTTGAAGCATATGATTTCTTTCTCCATGTGTCACCATTGTTCATCATCCATCCTCCTCGTTATTGACTCATAAAAGAAAGGTAAGGTTTAAATGTAATCTAATTTCAGATCCCTTATTTTTATTTTATTTTTTAAAGTTATGTTTTCAAATTAGTATGGTTAGACATGATCATATTCTCCTGAAAACTGACTGACAAAGATAATCAATAATGAATCCATTTAAAATGATATTTTAAACATCTAGACCTACCTGACATTGCCCTGCTTGGTTTGAAGTTCTCTCACCTGCTGTTAAAGCAACTATCTGTGCAGATAATCACTGCAAGACACACTCCTGGCTGACAAAAGTGTAGAATCATCTGCAGGGTCACTGAGATGGTTTCATGTCCACACAGGTCAAAAATGTTAGATGGGTGTATGTAAAAAAAACAAAACAACAAACAGTTTATGTCTACACAGGCTGCAAAAGCACAAACAGCATGTTAGCAGAGCAGCAGCTTCAGTCCTCCCTATGTGTCTACACAGGATGCATTCAGGCACAGTAGTCAATGTAGGTCACCTTTACTCACAGCCTAACATACGATCAAAAAGAGGAAAATAGATTTAAGGTGTAAAAATACATTTCAGGTGACAGTTTATTCCTGTTATCTATTAGGGTGCTAAACAAAAGTGTATTTTCACATTAAGAATGATAATAATACTGGGCACTACTTGCTACAACACTTTTTTTTCAGTTTAGGTATCCATAAACACAAACATGTGCAAACTGGCCACAGTTAAACTGTTGGGACAAACTTCTATAATGGTATATTGAGTGCTTTCCATTCTGCTAATTATAATCCCTTGTTTGAACTAGTTAACAGTTAGATAGTTTAGTTCAGTGGTTTCCAACCTAGGGGTCAGGCCCCTTCAAAAGGCCACCAGATAAATCTGAGGGCTTGTGTGATGATTAATGGAAGAGGAAAGAAAAAAAAACAAAGTTCTTTTTCCAGTTTTTGGAATTTCTCTGAACTTTGATGTTTGCTAAAATATTGGATCATTTGAACATTTATTGAAATGAAACCATGTGAGAAGTTTAGAGTGAAAATTACTATCTGGTTGAGCTGCTATCAATTTATAGACAGCTGAAATGTGACCATGACAACACACTTCTTTTTATAAGACATCAAAAGCCAAAAAAGTCTTTAACAATGTATTGTACTTCAAAAGCTTGCTATATTACCCGTTGTGTTGAATCTTCATCTAAAAAGTAACAAAAGCTGTAAAAATAAATGAAGTGGAATGGAGTGGAAGTATAAAGCAGTATAGAATAGATATACTGACAACAACAGGTCTAAAATATTACATGTGTGTAGTAGAGATAAGGCTTTTTCTTTCTTCCCATTTTCATGTTTTCTTTTCCAAATGCACCTTGGCTTTCAGGAAAAAAGTCCTATATAGCCGTGCAATCATGATGAGTATTATTATTCCTTTGATAGCCTAGGCCTCAAAAGGATGCCAGACTTACTGCGTATGTGGTCTTTCATAATTAGGCTACAATTCATAGATTTTATTCAGAACATTGAAAGCTGTGTTTATTGTTCATTCACATCCATTCTGTTCTTTCAGTAATAAACATATTTTATTTGTTTATGTCATTTCTTTCACTCACTGTGACAGCCAAACACTGCAATAGATAGTCAGTATTGGAGCAGCAGTTATCACGCAGCAGGTGTTTTTTTTTTAAACTTTTACTGCTAATTATTTCTACAAGTTTGACAGTTGAGATACAGTGTTTCATGAGTAATTGCTGTCAAAATAATGTCCATTTCTCCTTCAGAGGACATTGAAATACCTTTATTGCTGGTAAATAGCACTATATATGATATTTATTTTAGATTTGTGTCATGTCAGTGGCACAGCATGGATAATACCAGGTCTGTAGAACTAGTACCTAATTGTGGTGTAGCTTTTTTGATGTTATCAATTATGCTGGAGCTTTTCTAGACATGGCATCATATGTAGACAACACAGCTATGAAATAAGATAGAACTTTATAATGTTAACTGCAGTGAAAACAATGAATTGGCAGCTTCAATGATACTTGTATATGTAGGTCAGTGTTTGCTAACATTCTCGCTGTGTTCCATACATGTAGTGGCTCATCAAGAAGTGCTGATTGGTGTAATGGAAATGTTTGTTGTTTATATACAAGTTCACAGTTTCATAGATGCATGCACCGTCACAAACACACAAGGAAAGCACAAGATGATTTATAAAGCAGCACAAGTGTCATGGATCATATGAGAGCTACAGTCACTGTCTTTGCTCTCACTGTGTAATTATCTTGATTCAATTGGTGCTGAGTACAAGGCAAAACAAAGCATTAGTACTCTTGTAAAATACTCAGCTATGCTGATAAAAGACCATTTCAGAGAAGTGCAGTAGAAGAGACATCAAACACACTGACAATGAAGGATTAAGAGAAGTACAAAGGTAATTTGCCTCAAGACATGTCTAAGTTCTCATTCTCTATCAGTGTTTTTACGGTATTAAAAAAAACACAAAACTTGTCTTCAGACTTTTAAGACTTTAAGAGAAAGTCCAATACTCAGAGAGCTGTTTTGACAGCCTGTCAAATCTCTCCCACTGGGAGTTTCTATTAAAAGTCTACTGTATGGCATTTTTCTAATGACCTAAACCAGCAGCACTGCTCGATTCAAGCTCAATATCAACACACTCTCACTTAACAGGGAAGCTTTGAATGTTATCAATGTGAATAATGACATAACATTCAGGAAATGTGCATTTGTCTGTAAAAGTTTTGCAAACTAAATGCATATTTTTCTAAATTTCATGAGTATCAATATACAGTAAATAGTAACATGTTCTTACAATTTTAAAGTGTCATAAAGCATATAAATACTGAATATGCTTCACAGGGGCTTTGAATTATTCATACATTTATAAACAACTACTTTACATATATGATTATGTGCTCATAATTGTTGACAAATGTCTGAGTCAACACTTGATATTCATATTGCATTCTGTTATTTTCCTCATCACCTGTCATGTCTGACATTTCATCACAGATTGCCCTTGAATGCATGAGTAATTCTCCAAGATAAAAGCACCTGCAAATGAGCCTCACAAACCAGGAAAATGTGGCCTGAACATTAACAGACTTGTGCTAACATTCACTCGAGTAGCAGTCAATCTAATGTGTTTCTGAAACCACACGCCCCTTTTTGATTCCTTACTGTCCAGTTGATCCTTTCGAGTACTAGTGTTTAAATACTGGAAACTGTGTGTTCTAAGGCACTTTGTAACACACACCCCCCTCCTTTGCATGCATTGTGTACCTGTCATACTCCCTGGTGCCTGACTGACGTTCCCTTCACCCTACTGTACCTGGCTGTGATGTAGGTGATGTTGGTACATACACAGGCAGGCTTGTGCATGTAGCCATGGGTGGGCCTAGGTTGGCATACTGTTTTCCCCTCAGCAGGTGTCATTTGGCAGTATGTGGCCTTGACAAACATAGCTGCTAATTCATCACTTATGTAACCTTGGTACTAATGCAGCCCTCATTCACCCTGCCTGTAACTACTTTCAAAGGCTACAGAGCATGCAGCGCAAATATGTACAGTTTTTGTTTGATAGAAAGTTCACAAGAGAAGAACTTTTCTGTGAACACATTTCCCTGTGCAGACATTTGTCAAGCACCTACCTTTGTCTGGTCCAAGTGGACAGCACCTGCTGAGGGAAAAACAGCAGGTCCAACTCCCAACTATGCCCCCCCATGGCTATGTATGTGATTGTGCAAGCCCTGAATCTGACTCATTCTGACAGTGTACAAATATCTTTTATTCCACAGCCATACCTGAATTAATCATAATAAAAACATGATTTGTATTTGAACCCCAAATAAAAGCTGTGCAACTGGTAATGGTCCAGGTGGAAATCTATACTAGAAATAAAACAGGAGGCAGGAGCTCAGTGTAAACATTGACTGAATTTCATTGGCAAACATCGCAGGCTTTTCTTCAAAAACTGGACATTTCATATAAAATGGGAGGAAACATAGGTGAAAGCTAAGGACACATATCTGGCTAAAGCAAATTAGGGTATATTGCCTCATGCCATGATGCATCAGTCAAGACAATAGGGCCGTGGAAAGGATGTTAGAGGGGTAGGAGCCCAAAACCTACTTTTCAACACTGTTAAAAATGAAGCATGTATGTATTTTACCTATTGTAACTGTGCAACTACTACTACTACTAATACCAGGCTACTGCTATAACTACTATGAATACAGTGTGCACTCACTAATCTAGACCACCCCACACAGAAATCACGCCCCTTTAGGCACCTCCAACTTAATCCTGCACTACAACTCACACTAAAATTGCATCCCCTCAGGACACAACACACAATATTGCACCACAAGCAAAATCACTCTCCACTGAAGACATACACGTGATATCGGGGCACACATGCAGCAGCACCTGAGGATCTGTCTAGCTCCCCCAGCTGCTTTCCTCACCCTGGAACTATGGCTCTGAGCTGCTCTTTTAAAATCAATAACATTTAACAATGAAGCACACACAACATAGACAAAGACAAACAACTCCAAGTGAGTAAGTCTTTTAAAACCACTTAACTTTGCCAAGGTTTCGAGACCCTCTCCCAGGGTCTGAGCTTTGGTGCTGGTACAGCTTCAGTTAGAGTCTGCTGTGGGGGTGACTGACCAGGTCCAGCAGAGTGAGGCATCTCCACGTGCAGCTGAAGAGTCGTAACATTCACCAGGTTACCCAGAGACACAAAACTCTCAAAATAACTCCATTACTTAGAGACCCCCACCCTCCGATAGGTGCAGTCACTTGCTTTCAACATCTCAAGTGCAATCACTCACTCTACTCTCTACTACCTCCCTCCCAGGCATGATTATCACTCACTACACAGTGGATGGAAGAAAAGAGCTTGTCCATATTCCAAGGGTACCATATTATTGGCAAAAGGTAGCAATGCTTACAACAGCTAGATGGCATATTTAGAGTTGATAAATAGTTAAAGCAGATATATATAACCTTAATTGCCAAACAATGTCAAGCAAGTCCTAAAGTGCATCAATATTAATATAAAACTGTGTATTTATTATGTGTTTTCCCACATACATGATGTCTGCCTCAAGGTAACATATCACACTGACTGACTCACTCTGACTGTCGAGTGCCTATGCATGCATATCTGAGCAAATTCACATGCATGCATTCTTTGGTCATAGAAAGGCTTGGTGCCCACACAGTGCTCACCAATGGAGCAGAAAACCAAGATGGACTTCTCTGGTGCCCCCTCCACCACCTCAACCTCCTTCAAATGTGCTTGAGTTCCAGCACTGATTGATTAAACAAGTGTTTTGTTATCAGGACCATGTGTGATGGCATTGTATGGTTATATTGTCTTAACCCTCCTGTTGTCCTCAGGTCAAGGAAGGACAGAAGGAAGGAAGGAAAGGAGTAAGGAGGAAAAGAGGAAGGAAGTAAGGAGAGAAGGAAGGAAGGCAGGAAGGAAGAAAGGAAGGAAGGAAGAACGGGAAAGAAAGGAGTAAGGAGAGAGGGAGGGAGGAAGGAAGGAAGGAAGGAAAGAAAGAAAGAAAGAAAGGAGTAAGGAGGAAGGAAGGAAGGAAGGAAGGAAGGAGCAAAGAAAGAAAGGAGTAAGGAGGAAGGAAGGAAGGAACAGTCAAACGAGATGGGGTCAATTTGACCCGGGAGGACGACAAGAGGGTTAAAATGTAGCATGTCGATGTAAGTATGAAACCAAAATGTAACCCTATGGATGAGTAAAAACATGTATACAAGTAGAGAGGACAGCAAACACAGCTGGGCAGAGAAAGTTACTTAGAAGCTTTTATGGTGAGTCATTGTCAGCCCAGAAGTCATGATGTGGACAATTTGCTAACGTTCAACTTTTGTGCTTGCCAGTAGTGACAGTAAAAAAGGCACTTGACAGACAACACAGCTTCACATCCACCTCGCATGATTCTATAAACAGAAATATTTAAACATATGCTACAGTCACATTGCAAAGCAAAAGCCTGAACCCCTCTGCCCTCAACACATATCTGCTGTCAACCTCTGCCTCTTAACTGTGACCTTTGAGATCTTTTATGAAATATCATTGAATGCGAGACATCCAAAGACTGTGGTAGATTTTCAAGGGTAACTGAAAATTAATGGTATTATATGGTAAAACCTTAAAAATTAAATGCTTCTAATCTACAAAAATATAGATATCCCAATTTCCTTTGTGGTATCTTATCAATCAAATTTTGAGATGTGAAAATGTATTCATTTATTTTATTCATTAGCTTCAGAAAACTCGATAGCACACTTTATCTTTCCCGACAAATCTTCAAAATTTCATGGCATTGAAATATGTTGTTCATTTCTTCCCTTCTCAACACACACTGTAAAAGCATTTTTTGATTTGACCCCCTTATCAGCAGGATGACATTGCTGTTTCAAAAATAAAACTGTTTTATGATCTGGCAAGGCTATGTAAAGATTTGGTTAGGTTTAGGCACAAAAAATGTGTTAATATTTAGGGAAAGATCATGGTTTGGATGGTGGGTTAGGGTTATGCTATACTGCTGCTTTAGTGGCATTACATCAGATCTCATACAGGGAATGAATAATGTGTTTTGTCTTTCATCTGGTGGAATTGTTTTTTTTAGATGCTGAGCTCTCAAATTGTGTTTGTCCTTATTTACTGAAGTACCTCAAGGTTTTGAGCTGTTAAAATCAAAGAAAAGGGACGGTGCTGAAAGTGTGAAAGCCTGGTCTTGAGAAAAATAAGTTTTAAAGTGTTCCTGTTCAGAGGTGCAAAATATGAGATGAGGGAATGGAAATTCATACAAATATCTGCTGCATCTGATTCATCCCCACACACTGACCACTGTGGCAGACGAAATGATGTCTGTTTGTGAAGTCTGTGAAAAATCTGCATCACTTATTTATTGGGGACAAAGAGAAAAAGAAAGAGTAAGTTGAATAAAGTGAGTGATAGAGACAGACAGAGTGAGAACATTACCGGAGGTCTCCACTTAACAAAACGACAAAAGACAAAAGAGCAGGAATGCAACAACCTGTTATTTCTCACACAGCTGTACCTTTCTGTTCCACTTAGCGGCCTCCTTCATATTTGTTCTGACCTGTAATGCCTCACATACATTTATACCTTTATACATCTAAAAATTGGGTCTGATAACCACTTATCTCCCTGCTGAGTTAACAACATTAAACCATTTAATATTTCCACATAGATTTTTGCAGGATGAACGCATACCTGCAGATCCAAAATGAGTCTTCCCTTCAGTAGAAACATTTTATTTTGTGTTCTATTAACTTCTAGACATCTTCTTATATAGCAATGCTTTACACAAATCAGATGAACTGCAGCTGGGCTTGTTTACATCTGTAGTCCAGCCTGCTGCATTGAAAAACTGCAGTGATGCAAAAATGTTGAGCCCATAACAGTAATTTGCAACAGGCTTAGTAAGTATCCCCCTTGGTGTCTTAACTCTACAAGAACGGGACTGAATTGTAATCAACAGACATGCATAGGGGACATTGTATATATTTAGTTTTTCATGAAGACAGTTTCATTATAAAAGAAATACTGTTTGTAAAACTTAGTAAGTCCTACCTACCCTGAGCATTCAATCTTGCAAGTTTTTAAATTACAGTTGATGGGAATAAGAGGCTAGTATCCGATGGATTTGATCAACGTTTTTCATTGTGCTGGCATGGGGATCCAACACTTTTATTCCACTGTTATCTGAGGGAAATGCAATTAATCCTGCATCGATCAGACCATCATTTAGTCAAGACTAGGTAGTTTGTAATATTTGTGCTTTGCCGTGTTCTCATTTGTGCACTCAATTCATTTTTGATCAATATGCTATTAAAGGCCATGTTCATGAGGCAGGATCCGTTTTCTTTTGAGGGGTGGGGAGGCTCCAATGTGGGGAATACATGTTGCTTAAAGGCCCTCAGGTGTCAGGATGATTGACATGAGGGTTAAAAGAAAATGTGTTTGCATCCAGGTAGGCAACTATAATGTGAAGCACTGTGTGTCATTTTGACATTGTTGATTCCTGTTACACCTGTCTACTTGATGGCTTTTGGCTACGAGGAGGTGAAAAAGTCCCCGAGGTGAATGTGGGTCTGTTTCCGGGGACAACGATGAAGATCAGAAGTAGGTAAAATGCTTTGTGTTCTTTCTTTCTACCTTTCTTTCTGTCTTTCTCTTTCTTTACTTTTGACCTCCTCCCGTCCTTCTTTCCATGGGTTTATCATTGATCCCTACATAAAGTGCGCAAATGTGGGTGGAAAATATAAAATACTATTAAAAATGAATGAGTACACTTCCTCATTTCCTATCAACATGCTTTATGCTAATCATAATTCCCTCTCCAGCCAAACTCTTCAGACAGGGTTGCACTTAAAATAGAACCTTCTTTCCAAATTATACACATCTATTCAATTTCAGCTAATATTACAATAATAATGAATTAGTCATGGTACCATTTATCAACCATTTACATTAGTGTTGATGAATTATTAAGATCTTGTGAATAAGTTTCCAAAAGGAACATGTAATACCAGTTGAGGATGATTCATTTTCATTCACAGGACAAGATGATTTTATTAGACGCAATGTTAGGAAGCAGTGGGATTGTTGGAAGGTAATGCTATACTTAATCTTGTTAGTCCAATCTAGGCAGGGGGGTAATATTGCAGAGTAGCTCAATATATGTGAACAAATAGAAGCAATGATTTGATTGCAGAAAAACAAAATCCACATACTGAGTCAGCTGTAACACCGGGACAAGTTCACCAAATTATAGGGGGAAAAAATAGCGTTAAAGAAGATACATAAGAGCATTTTTTAAATCTTTTGCCCATTATTTCACTCTGTTGTCATGACAACCACAAGTTACAGTTAATGTTAGGAGGTGATTGTGGTTATGTTGTTTAAAAATGTAATGAACAGCAGTATCCACCAACCATCCACCAAACTCACCACCTCCAACTGAAAAAAAATGGTCAACTTTTATATATGTCATCTGAGCTGATACATAATTGAAATGTCCAGCTTGTGCGACTCTACGTGAAATGTATGCAAAACTTGACCAAAGCAACTTAAAATGCACAATTATTGTAACATATTATTTTATATAATCAACAGCTTTAAGCAACAACAGGTTTAAAATCAATTCAAATAAAGACATTTGGAACATAAAGGGGTAATTGAGCTTATTACTGGCAATATATCAGACAGGAAAGGTTGGGAACCACTGACCTACAGTATCTGTTTAACTGAGTTCAGATAAAAAACATATGGTACAGATTTAATCCCTGGAACACATACAGTGTCTGGAACCTGCTTGTTTATTCCTTCATCAAAAGCTATGCCTCATAAAACATGTTTGGCCATACAGAGTCATTAGGCCATGTTGGACTGGCATAAATGTCTAATACTGTCTCATAGTTATCATTAGTTGGATTAGTGGGATTTTACAGTGTTCATTATTTCAGAATGTCTCATTCACACAACTGGTTAATGTATAATATGATGTACAGCACATATTTCTCTTTCTTCACTGATGTCATACAGTCTGGTTCATCTCTCTCACCACTCGCCCTCTCTGAACCCCCTGCTGGGAAAGGTTTTGAAATGTACATATTCTTCAGCCTTTAAGCCTATAAGTATACAGGACCAACACCAATCACAAATTCATCTCTCACTCGACGGCTGAATGTTCTGATAGCATGTTCTCTAAAGTCAGTGTAGTCGGGCCATCTTTCACTACAGTCCCCTACCTTTGCCCTACTATCAAAAGGAGCAGAAGAGTCTGCCTCATCACTTTGGGGAAATACAGGTTTTGCAGCACTCCTGTGGTCGATTGGTATATTTCGGAGGGAGACGGTGAATGTGATTGAGGTGTCAGCATCTGGCATCTTTGGATTACAGAGATTGTGAGAGCAGCAGGTGGTGCCACAGCCAGTAATGGAAGTCTCATTTTCCTTGATGTAGAAAGGCGAGACCCACTGCCTGATAGCCCTCAGCTTGAAAAGGCCGGCTCTGCTGGTTGTAGATTCTGCAAGCATTAGAAATATTCTGTCACCAAAACTAGGACATTTATAATCTGAACCAGAGTTGAATGTTAACAAATGCAAACATTATCTTTAAAAATGAGAGAAAACATCCTATTACTGTAATTATATAGGAGAAAATTGGATTTTGGGGGATTTCTTCACAATGACAAAACAATCATTGCTTTGTGTAGCATTGTTTTGTTTTGTATCTTGCAGTATAAAGTTGCTGAGGTTTTCTTCTAAACTGACAGAGATTTTTTCTAAACTTATTTGCCACAATGAAGCACTGACAGTTAATGACTTTACGATTGTATCCTTAGATGTTAGTGTCCTTATGATGCACCTCTTTGCATTGGCTTTTAATCCTAGTTGAGCTTGACATCCTGAATTTTATTGTGTAACTATATTTGATTTTATGCATTGTGTTTTTATAGTTTTATTTATTGTGTTTTTATAGTTTATCTTCCTCATACAGTAATTGTTATTTTATTTTATCTTGTGTCTTCAGCTTGTACAGAACTTTGGTCAACTGAGGTTGTTTTAAATGTGCTATATGAATAAACTTTGACTTGACTTGAATTCATGTGTGTTGAATGTGGTCTGTTGATCATACTACATCCTGCACTCTATAAGAGGCTACATGCTGTCCATGCTCTCTAAGGAGGCAGTTTACTTTTTTACATGAAGGTGGGACAATCCGATAACAGCTAGTAAAAAAATAAATAAAAAAAAAACAAAACAGAAACTGACTGGTGGCTTTCCATTGTTTTTGGTTCATTTTATACAATTAATCATACAGTATGTGACATTTAAATTGCCTTTTCTTGATTTTGGGAGATTTATGGTTAATATTTAGAGAAGGACACTGATCAAATCAAATGATGTATCTGGATTAACGTTACTAAAAGTCTTTCTCTACTCAATGTGTTTTTCTTCTTGTTCTTTCAGTTGGATGATTGAGTTTTTCTGTACAGAATGATGTACGTGAAGAATCTGACACTAGAAGACTGTTTTCACATTCATCTGCTGAAGTGGGGGGAAAAAAAGAAGAAGAAAGAAAGTTTCTCCGTGTTCACTGAAAATCCAATTTGAACGGGTGGGCCTATGAGCATAATCACAACTAGTTTTGAAGCCAGTTCTTACAAGTTCACAAGTGTGATGTAGCAACTTGAAGCCTCCAGTGCACAAACACTGAGAATGGATTTTTCTGTTCACAAAGAGACATTTTGGCTTCAGCAGTTCTGCCAGTTTTTTTTTTTGTATCTGAATAACAGACTGATATCACTGCACAGTTTATCATGCAGGGTGACCAGGGCCTGCAGGACTCCATTCATTTTGGAAGTACAGTATATCTCTGTAACTTGACATCTGGTACTTTATTGATGACAAAGTCCACAACCACTGGTGAAAAGTTGTTTAGGCCTGAAATAGCATCCACGTTTGTCACCTTTGAGAATGACGAATGATGAATTTTAACTTCTATTCCTCAGAGCATTGTTGTCGCAAATTTAAACCAAGTGCTTTCTTTTCGCTGTTATTCAAAATTGACGGTAACCAAAACCAGCTCTATTTTATACAGTCAGCACTCACATTAACAAGCTGCTGTATCTGAAAATGTGATGGTGACAGCAACTAAACATATCAGGCTTCAATCAAATTCAATGTTGTGAGACACATACATGTGTTAATGTGTTTTATCCACTCTAAACCACTCTGTGTGTTTTTTTTCCCTTATATTCCCTGGCTGTTTTCTGTTTTCCCATTCCATGCAGTGTTTCTAACAGACATGTCTTTAGGCAAATGGGATGCAAAGTGTTGTTAAAACTGAGCATAACTCTGAAAAAGAACTTTAAAAAAAACTGCTGTTTCTTACCTCTCCATCTGGCTCTTCGTTCAAGCTCAGTGATGCAGGAGGATAAGACACTTACTTGTCCCACTAGTCTTCAAGCTGTTGAATGGGCAATAAAAGTAAACAGCGTGACCACTTAATTGTGCACCATTATTGTATTACGTTACAGCTCTCTAAGTATTAATCCGTTCATTGTGATAATATTAATGCAGCACTGGCATTGTGACATTTTTATGGGTCTATTGGTCTTTAAAAGATTCAGCTGCATTTAATTGTGTTCTAATATTTCTCATTATACACAAAAAGTCCTGCAAAGTTTTCTCCTTGCTTTCTAAATGGTTGGCAGGGGGCCTGTTAAAATGCTATTTCTATTTGGATACCTAAAAACATTAATTACCGTAGTTCATGTAAGTCAATAGTTCAACTACCCTGTGCAATGTAGGCAGTATTTCAGGGCTGATAACCATAGCAACAACACGCTGTATTACTAGTTAATTGTCACTTATAAAAATTGACTTAATCATGACTTGAACTAAGATAAAGTTCAATTTATACACAGCCCTTCCTTTCAGCTTTGATACTGTATGTGGTGGTACAAGCACGATAATTCAATCTTAGGTGTCCCAGTACAGACAGCAATGTATCCGCAGTGGCTCTATATCCTGTGGCAATCCTGTCTTCCATCTTGCATGCATTATAGTTCATTTAAGTCATTTTCATTAGGTGTTAAGAATATTTTTGTACCCCTTGTAAGTTTGTTTGTGTGGATGTCTGTGTGCATTATGTCTGTGAGAATGGGTACACAAGCTTGAGTTTTCACACTGGAGGTGCCAATTACTGCAGCTCTTGGAGATGACAAGAGAGCATGAGTTGGCTCAGCAGTAACGAGCTGCTCCAGGAGAACCTCTATGCCTCCCTCTCACTTTATCTCCCACTATTTTCTTTCCTCCTCTCCTCTTAGAATCTGCCCTTGTTTTTCTACCGTGCTATTCCTTACTCTATTCCTGCCGACCCAATGCTTTTTTCTTCTGTCATTTTTTTTTTGTACTGCCCACCTTTTCCATTCCATCCCGCTTTTGCCTGTGCTCTTGCATTGTCATTTTGTGTGGGCACCCATGCTGTCTTATTATAGCACTCTGCTTCCAGCGTACTTCTTATTTCTCTTTCTTCTTCTGTATTTTACCCCCCCTGCTCTGTCTCACCCCTCTCTCCACACTCAGCCGCTTTCCCTTTCATGTTTTCTTCTTATCCTCCTACATGCTGCTTCCCTGTTATTCCTTAACAATTTTAGCCAGTGATTCAAAAAGCTTCTATTAATTCTGTCAGAGAATACTTATGGCGCTCAAAGATCAATTGTCTTGTGTCAAGCAAGCAATGCAACTGCTACCTGCTCTCAATTAACTGTAAAAGAAATATTCCTTTTATCTCATGAATTCATCCACATGGACTTTCTCTCCTGTCTTTTTTATGACTGTATTCATTTTTCCTGATATTCACAGCCCTATGAGTGAACTCCATAGCTAGCTCCTGGTAAGATTTCCGACTGGTAAGATTTCCGCCTGTTGGCCTGTCCAGTAAATCAATCAGAGTCCTCTTAATCTGGCATATCTTGTCTTCCAGAACTGGTCCAAGAAAATTGAAGTCCTTGGGAGCTATTTCGTCAACAAACCTGACACATTAAACCAGGGGAATATGCCAGTGCTTCGCTCATTCTGAAAGCGAGACCTTCTTTGATCGTAATATCCAAGGATGTGTGAAGGTTGCAGAATCTCAAACCCCAAAGTACATTGTAAGAAAACAAATATCTAAGTGCTTCTCACATCAACAACAACCTTCTTTACTTTGTATCTTGTTCTGCTTTGGAGTATGTTCTGCTGCTGTAGCTATACATGCAGTAAATAAATCTTCTATTGATTTAGCATTTACTTTTGACGTGTTACTAATAAATAATCCATTGTCTTGAGAAACCTAACCGAAGGGATAATTTGGTTTTTCAGCAGACTGTGCAAAAATTAATCTAGCATAAGCAGCCATCAATTTTACATTTGGTGGTTTTACTACAAAGACCAAATTATGTCTTGTAGTTTTACTTCACCTGCAGAGGCCTTTTCAAACTTTATTTTATTTTTTTCTACACACATTTCTTAGAATTTGTTTTAAATATTTAACATCATCTTAACCTCCCTTTCAGTTCATTACATACATACAGCTATCATGCAGCTGAAATGACATTTGCAATGCAGTGTTCCCTTTGCAGGATGTTTTGCTCCGTATGGATGGATGAGATAGCATGCATACTAAGTATTTATCAACTCTAGCATGGCACCAGGATGCATTTGACCTTTTCAGGTTTTCTATGCACTAAACAACTGTGCTACTCAATACAAAACTCCACATTTATACATTGGACTAATTGGAGGATAGTGGCATCTTCAAGATTTGTCCAAAGATCCAGCATAGATGTTTTTACTTTAAGCAAATTATCAGCAGTATACAGCGAGAGATCAGGTTTGACCCTTCGATGAATTTTTGAAAGTGATGCTATAACTGGCAGATATAATTGTATAATTCATTACACTATTATACTTTCTGTAGTTTTAGTCAGTTGTAAATATTTGTATGTATGTAATTTTGTCTATTGAACTGCAAGAAGCAGGGATTATGGGTGCTTTAAATTCATATTGGCACACTTTGTATTTGTGGCTGTTGAGGTAGATAAGAATATGGTGCAAATTACCAAACACCTCAATGGACAGAGGTTATTTTATTAAATTGATCAATCGCGAGAAAAATGTCAAGGTATGTTGTTTTCATCTCTTCATCTCTAGTTTAAATGTGTATGATTGACATTTTAACACATGTTGTGGAGATGATGAGACTAATTTTCCTGTCTTGCTTGCTGACAGCACGACTGTGGGATGGATGTCATTCATCTTACGTTAGTCAACACATTAGAGAAAATACATGGATGTTCATTCTCACTGATCCATTCATAGTACCAGACTTAAGCACCTTTCTGCAATTCACTGGAGCCATCCGAGCAAGTAATGGAGTGGCTTCAGAGTCACAGGTTGTTTGTCAAATGAAAGAAAATTCTGTCTTTTCTGTCATGGTAGTATAATCTCACATATTGGATACTTTAACTACCAACCACATAATTCAGAATCCCAATAATTGATACGTAAAGACAAATTTGACTAGACAGAGGTAGTATTTAACCAACAGTAAAATGATAAACACACACCATAATCTTAAATGCTGCAGTAGAGTAGACAATATAATGTATATTTCTAAATATATTTGTTGCCTATGTACAATTTGCTGTATTAAGTCTTTTTCAGGGAATTCAAAGCATTGCATCCAGACCACATCTCTGACACAGATAGTTATCTATTTTTTGTGGTTGCACCAGTGGCATAGCAAGATGCAATCAGATGGGCCTAGTAGTGTTATTTTTACAAAAATTGGTGAATAAAATGTATTAAATAATTATACACAACAATGCAAATAACTTGAGAAAAAGATAATTGCACCTCACAGCAAGCATGGCAACACTCACCGACAGCCATGTACACACACAGTAAACAGTAGTTATACAACCAAAAAATAATCAATAAGCTGACTGGACACAAAAGTATAACAGCCTGACACAGCAGCACACAGTCACACACCTGCAGAAACAGCAACGACCACTCATTACAAGTTCAATAAGTCAAGAAAACTAAAACATGCAACACAACAGGGACAGAGAATGTAAATACAATCCCTGTGATGCCTGTCAGCACTAAAATGATTTCACTATAATCCAATGATTTAGCCAGTTATGACATTTCTTATCTGATCAACAGAGTGATATTACTATAGAGTTTGTCATACAGGGTGACCAGGACATGTAGAAATCAAACCAGCAATGAACTGAATCTATTTACTGTGTGAGTATTGTGCGTGTATCTGAAGTTTGAAATGTCTTATTATATCTCTGTGCCATAGACCTTTGTTGTTGTCCAAAAATGATTAAAAACACATCAGTGAGCCCCGCTGCTGCATTGGGTGACGTGTCCCTTCATCCCTGAAGAATCTGGTTAGTGTAACTTATTTAGAAATGGCTCCAATGAGCAAAAATAGCATTAAGACAGTAGCCTGTCACTGGACATGTGCAGACAAGTGGTTCCAGGGCTTCACTAGCTTGTTGTGTTACATATCACAACCTCTTGACTTTGTATTGAAGCTCTTTAAGACATTAATAATGTACAAAGTGGTTGTGTTATGTAGCACAAGAAGATAGTTCTATAAACTCTATAAACAGAATCACGTTAGCCATACAAGGAACCTTTCCTGAGGGTTGCAGTCTTATTGCTGTTATTACTGTTTGAAGCCATCTAAACAAGCTATGGTAGCCATCGTCTTCAGGGACAAAGCAACATGTCATCCAGTGCAGTGGTATGGCTTCTTTTTTAATAATTTTGGACAACAGACTCTACGGCACAGAGGAATAAGATATGCTTTGGATACACGCAATACTTGAAAAATATAGCCAGCCATATTCTACTACTACAAACACACACCTACCTAACTTCCACAGATCTCATCTTATTGAGTATGACTACCTTAATATAGTAACTTAGGCTGCATTTTAAGTTGAGCATTTCTATGGACCATCCACATGTCACAAGTCTGAACAAACCTAAAGTTTAAAAAAGTATCATAACACTGACAACCTTTCACTCTGTTTATTCACTCGAGACCTCTACAATCCTGAAGAGGATAAGTGGGTTTGTTGGAATTTTTTTTTTGGAGTGAGAGTGGCATACATTCAGACACATTAGTTTACTTAGTGCTGTCCTTCATCGTCGAACAGTTGAAAATGTGAGTGTTTGTGGAGGGGGGTGCAGTCAGGGAATATTTTGTTCCAAAAACTGTCTGGGCCAGAAAATGTGTTTTGAGAGCATTAAACCACAGCAACTGGCAAAGAAGTTACTGTGTTGCTGCTATTGATCAACAACACAAACATTTATTCTGATCATTTTGAACTAAGGGTCAATAAAAGTACATTTTTTGGGCTCCTACTTATTATTATTATTATGCATTATTATTGTAGTGAATAGTCTACTGAGTGACTATTGAATACAATAGTGAACCATTGGTTCCATCTTACAATGTCAGTAAAAGGACTTGATAGTGCTACACTGTGCCTCAACATTTTCACTGACAAAACAACACAGCCAAGAATACTGATTTAGATCTTAAAGTTATGCATTTAAATAATGACTTATTATGCATAAACATCTCACACATTTAACAGTCAACTATCAACCAGTAACAAATATACAGACATGTGCTCTTTTATTGACAACAAAACCATATTTTGCTGAGCCAAAGGTCAGAGCACATAAAGCAATGACTTAATGTTCATCTTGTGCAGTTTGTTAATAATATATTATTTGTGATTAAAGTCTTGGTAATTCCAATTTGACAACACCACCCACCATTTACAAATCTTTAAACCAGTGCAACAGTTGCTCCCAGAAGAGCCATTATCACACTATATGTATCATACTATTATTGGTATCTCTATGGCCATACATATAAGATAAAGTACCCTGAATCTGTTCTGCTTAGCTTCATGCTGTTATCTTAATCCCTGATTTTAAACAACATATTCAAGTTCGAGTTCAAAAGCCATGGCAAAAACCTGAAGGGGTTCAATACGCCTCATAATATAAATAGAAAAATCTAATAACTGTTGTTGTGGTTACCCCTCAATTTAATCTGTGGCTGGAGGTTCATGAGCTGCAGGTTCATGACAAATAAAGGTAATTTAATTATGTGTCTGTGTGTCTGCATGGGTTTAAAGCTTTTAAATATTGCCTTATGGACTTTAAAGTCATATTACAGTGAAATCTGAAGTATACCTGGCAGGTAATGTCTTTTATCCAAAATGTCATAAACAACTCTTGGATTTCTTTCTCTCAGATTTTATTTTTTTTCCACTTATGATGCAAAAATTAAGCAATAGACCGTCAACACTTGGCATGTCACAGCATCCTTGTGCAGCTCCTATCACTGGGCTTTAATGCAGAGTTGTGTAATACCCATGAAGATGTGATTAAACTTTTTTCTCCTTATCAAAAAAATTCAATTAATTTCTCATCACTGTCAGCTTTGATCTCAGAATTATACTGTTCATCACTCTGATCTGAAGTAAGTTATCTCTGCATTCTATCAATAGACCAAACTCAAAACTGACACAAGAACATGTGAATGTTTAGTTAAAATTGAATTTGGGTGAATTATTAAAGCTTTGAATAACTCATATAAAGAGATACAATTACAAATACCCTGGTATTGGCAAGCCATAATAACAGATTTGACACTTTATTTCCATTTTATAAAGAAAATTAACCAATTAATTTTAATTAATGTAATTGAGTGCTTCCAAAATGTACACATAATTTCTGAGATAAGATGATATGAGTGAATTTTCATGCTGTGATTGTCTAAGATTAAATTCTGGAATATAATTTCTTATTAGTGATGTGAATACAATGCTCATTTAAACAACTGTCTGGATGTCACATGTAACATCTTTCAAATGTGATTTAAACATGCTAGCTGAAAAAGTAAGAAAAGCAAGTAATCGCAAGTGAATCTTTAATGTACATAATCAGCCTGTGTTTGTCACAAGCGGTAACTTTACAGATGTAGAGTCACCTCAACTCCTGGCTAGATGTTATTTCAAGGCAGACAGCTCATCAGTATAAGTGACAAACACTGGAAACTTGACCAACAGAAGGGAGAAGGGCACAGTTTAAAATGCCATTTCAGCCTCCAGGCAAAAAGCTGCATATTGCTTTAAGCAAGGAGCAGTTGCTTGTGTTTGGGCGCCACATGGCAAACGGAGGAATAGGCACAATCTTATCTTTGCTGTGCTCTGTGACTGATTCCCATGTGGTACACAGATTGCATAATGAAGCTGGACCATGAAAAAACCCACAGATGTTATTGTGAGCCACAGTGCCAGTGGTTGGCAGAAATGCCTGCTGCTTGAATGGTGCTACACTGTGTTTTCTGTGTGTAGGTGTGGGCATGAGGGAGGAGGAGAGAGAGAGATGCTGAGGGAGCCTACTGGCTTCAATGTGCCATGGCATGTGTTGGTAGGGTGGGGGGTGCGTTTGTTGATGAAGTGTGTTGGCAGGTTTATTTATGTGCACTTCAGGATGTAGAGGACTTGTGAGGTACCTGATGTTTGTGTTTCTCTTTCTCCTGCTTTTTTTCATTCTCTGAGTACTCTGCTCATAAGACTGTATGTTACACCCTGAAAAGACATCTGGACAATTTGTTCACGTATTGTCATCTTTTCCAAAAAAAATGTTAGTGATATGGCTCTAATGATGGTGATGTCAGTCAATGGTCAGTCCCAACACTTTGGTCCAGAATTATATATTTAACTTTTGAATGATGCATGGTATTTTTTACCATGCACCATTCCCAGACAATGAATCCCAACAACTTTGGTGATCCCCTGAGTCTAGCGCCACTATGAGATCCGCATTTGTGGCATAGGATGAAATGTCTCAAAAATTATAAAGATGGATTGCCGTGAAATTTGGTTGTATTTTCCCAATACTTTCTGACCATATATCATACAAAAGTAATGACATTTGGATTAGCTGTATATAATATTTAGTACTGATTATTACTGTTATCCATAGCTAGCAAATAAGTTATCATCCTACAAGTGGCTCAAATCATTCATGCCAGAACAAAAACACTTGGAATGATGTCACGTAGTCCGGGCAGACCCAGTTGGCGTAGTTTTGGCCATAAGGTACGACCACAGTGTGAACCGATAGCCAGTGATATGGCTGAAGCACGGCCCAACTGATTTGGCAAGCCACAACTAAGCCGGGATATCTAGGTTAGGCCTGGGCTTGAGCCGTAAGTACATCACAAGTGCCAGACTCAGCCCAGATTTGGCTCATTACCAGTTCAGGCATTGGACAACAATGGCTTATTTTGTTAATATCCTGCCACTTACTCCCATCAACCCCCACCAACCCTTTCCTCAGATGCAAAAAAACAGGATAGAATCAGGTTACATGTAGGAATCACTGCTCTTTTATTCAATGACACAATAAGAGTGTGTAATCGAAGTTCAAAACAATGCAACAGGGACATATAGCAACATTTCTCTTCAAAGATAGCCAGGTCAGCTTTATTTATATAATGTCAAATCACAGAAGAACTTATCTCAGTGCACTTTTGGCATGGAGCGGGTCCAGACCGTACACTTGTACAGGGATAATTCCTCCATGAGCAAGAACTTGGCATCAGAAGAATCAGCAGGTGTATATAGTGGCGGGAGACACAACATAATAAAGCTTCAACAAAAGATATTTATTTAAATATATTTACAATATAAGACGTGCTTATAACTAAACTAACATAAACAACCCTTTTCACATACACCATTGTTAATATTAAGATATTATACAGCATCTCTAACTTACTAGTATAGGCCTATGCATATAAAATGACTTTTTTTTTCTCTCCCACCGAAAGGTAACAAAAACCTGAACAGGAAGAATATTAATAAAGATGTCTAGACACGATGCTCACTCTCTGGAATCATTATTGTGAATTAAGGAATTTAATTTAATGTTATCAATATTTAAATAGCATAATGAAGCAGCCTACTCCAGAGAGAAAGGAAGGCAGAGGTAGAGAGAAAAAGGTCACAAAACTTACTTAACTTTGGTTTGTGACACTTACTTTATTACAGGTCTTTGTAAGAGCAGGTAAAAAGCTGCATCCATGATAACACCAGTTCTACTGACAGAAAGTAAGACACTGGTGAGGTCTCACTAATTTGGAGCATATTTAAGGAGTGCTTTTTAGAGAAAAGCAGGCTAGAATAGCACCATTGTTTTAATTAGCTGTTAAATATTCCCATTAGTATTTTTAATCATATTAGGGTTTTTATTTTTGTTTTGTTCTATACACATGTTAAGTCTAATATTGTAAGATCATTTGGCCAATTTGCATCATTGCAATTGTAAACTTGGGCATCTTTTTAATTAGATGATTTCAGTGCAGTCATTTGTGAGCTGAAATGTTGGATCAGCTTGGCCATCTATCCTAAGTTCAGCTGCAATATGTTGTAGATAGTGCTGACAGCTTGTTATCCGATCAGTCCCTATCTAATCTCACAGCTCACATTTTATCAGTGTGAAATCTTAAATGTATTTAATCCTCATACCTGACTTAAATTTTCAGCAAGAGATTGCATGGAATACATAATTGTGCAAGTCAATACTGTTTCGTGTAGATTTTTATTTTTGTTTTTTAATTCAGATGAACCCAAATGTAGTGCTCAAATTATGATTTATTCTAATTTTAAAAAACCTGAATTGTAATGTTAAAAATATAAGCCTGATTTACACATTTGACAGTATTCATTATATCTTAGAATTTGTTAGTGTATTAAAATCAAATTGGGAACGATATCAGGTTTCTGTCTAGTAGTGAAATAGTGAAATTTTTGTTTACATTTCAGCTATAGATTTTTTCTTATGAGATGAAATTCATTTCCACCTTTTGTATCTGGTCTTCCCATTACTTTGGGTTAGGGGTTCTGTCTCTCTAGTTTATTGTTTCTCTTTAATTTAAGGGTATTATAGTGTCTAGACAGATATTCTTATGCTCGCCATTAAATCAGCTTCAAGGCGAGGGATCAAAGCAATGCCTGAATGCTGGACAATACAAATACTAATCTAGGTGAATGATAGCTGTTCACAGAGTCATTACCTGTGTATTAGCTTGATGGCACCATGCCATTACCTATAATCAGATCTGATGCGGGGGCTGAGAGTGCGTAAACCCCTTGGTTAAAGATATACTTTGACATTTTGTGAGGTACAAAACTCAGTTGTCAATTGCTTGCTGATGTTTAGACAAGATGGAGATGGAGAAGATAGAGACCATTTTCATGTCTCTCCATATATAAACTCCAAGCATTAGGCTACTGTTCTTATAGTAACTTGATGGGTTGCCAGGTAAAGGCATCAAATACAGTAGTTGCATCAAGAAGTAGAAGCTTCAAATATGTGTTGTACTGCTCACTATTTGACCTAATTAAATTACAGCACATAACTCCTTCTGTTTATGTACTGATTAAACACACAAAAAGTGTTTTTGAAACTGGAGTAAGCCAGGCTAGCTTTTTCCCCATTTCCATTCTTAATGCTATAGCAAAGCTAATGGCTCCAGAATACATAACACACAGACTGATCATCTATTTTTCATCTAAGGCTCTGCAAGAATACAATAAAACATAGTTCCCAGAAATATTAAACCCTTCTTTTATTGCTATATTAAATGAACTGCACTAGCCTAAGTTGACAATAGTCTCAAGACAGTGTCACATAAGTTATAGCCGCTTTGTATCAAAAGTGGCACTTGCTTGCTTGTGTATGTATAGGCTAAATGTGTGTATAAACAGTGGGGTTCAAAAGTCTTTTCCATTCAAGGAACAGGAAAGTGGTCCACTGTATACACAAGGACAACACTGCAAACCTACATCAGATTCATGCACCACCATCACGTCTGCTCAGTTTTATTCAAGAGTTTTGACCTTCTGTTCAAAGATTTAACAAATGGCTCAGTGGAGCTCACAGCCTGACAGTGCATGAGTGTCCAATGAAATGTGATGCATATTTAACAGCATCCAGTCTGCAACATTTCTGCTATAAACTACACTCTCATCAAACCATTCAGTCACTCTCTATTGCAGGTCTCGGTGTACAGACAGCCTCGATTATACGCACCATTGGACAATCTGCAGCATATCAGACACTGCTACTAATGACAATAAAGGACGAAGCACTCCTGTCTCGCTTTCCTTTCAAGCCCCTTGCAGAATACAGCTTAACTCGCAATTGTTATTGTCTCAACCTGTTTATCCAGATTATCTCAGGAGTTCTTAGAATATATGATAATTCTTTGCTTTCATTAGTTTACTTGTAATTACTGTCATAAAAAAGTTGAAAATGGGGGAAACATTTTGTGATTAAGAAATTATTGAGAGCTAGCCTTAGTGTTTCCCTAAAAATAAGCACTCAGACTGGGTCCCTGGGAGAGACAGCCATGTCTTACAAATGAATGGGGACAATGAGACCAGATTTATGGAGAACTACTGTTTGAAAGTTTTAGGTACTTTAGGGTTAGGGTTAGGGTTATCATTGCAATATCATCAAGTAGGCACCTGAATGGTCCCAAATGTATCATGCAACATTACAATGACCCCAAACATACAGATAGAGTCATAGAGAACAGTCTTCAGCAACAGAACAACAGAACTTCAGCAACTTGAATGAGATGGTATTGACCTCAGAGCCCTGATCTCAACATCATGGAGTCAGTCTTGGATTATATTGCAAGAAATGTATGACTAAATCCACAGAGGAACTGTGGCAAGTTTTTCAAAATGCTTGGAACAACCAAGATACCAAGTACCTGGAAAAACTGTGTGCAAGTACTGCATGCCGAGGGGAATTTCTTAAAGGCGAAGCGTAGACACACCAAATATTGATTTAAGTTTCTTCTGTTTACTGAACTTTGTAAGAAGTTAACTGCTAATTAAAACTATTCATGGCATTATTTTTGAAAGCATCCTCCCTTTAGTTTTAGTGCATAAAAGTTTATTTGCACAGTAACTCCATTTGGTTGTGTAGCACTCATGTGTTTCAAGTATATAATGCCAGTATGTCAGTATGTACAAGTAATACACAACACTAATGCCTTAAAATGCCAAGTATTAAGCAAAAGTCATCTAAAAATGGGTAATGAAACATTGACTTTTTCCATGGCCTACGTGTTAATTCTGTATCCCTTTATACAGTGCCTATTTATCAAAGAATAATGAATCCATTGTGAGACAGGATATTCATGCTGTCCCAAGCAACAAGTCTGCATAAGCAACACAGACTGCTTAACTACATGTCTTTGTCCAACATTTTAATGTGACATAAGGCTTATATCTAAGGACATATTTAACCAATCTTTCTGATTGGAAACATACACCAGATAAATATTTAAGTGCCAGATTACAGTGTGGCTGGAGCCTGGATTGGACTATGATTGTCACTCTGGACATAGAACATACACTGCAGACATTAACAGCCTTGACATTTGGATGTAAGTGACAAAGTGCATTAAGATATCTGTGTTTGTGCAAAGTACCAGACATGGTCACTTCCTTTTTTTAATTTAATTACAATACACTTATTTGAACATTCAATCAGTGGTTACAAAGTGCTTGCAGATAATAAAACAGTCATATGTTGACTTCCACCATGCGTGCTCCAACTTTTTTACTAACAGCATGCATGAGGCAGTGACTTTTCTAGACAGCTGGGAATTAATTAGTTAACTAATTATGTAAAGATTTTAAATACTTTGAACTTTTACTTCCAATACAATTTCAATAACAGTTTTGCACTACTTAGTTCTGCCAACTGTAATGGGACAGGGGACTGCTTTGAAAGTATATCAGATCAATTGTACCATATTGTGTGTGTGCTTTATAGCAATACGTTGGCAAGCATTGAATGATATGCAACATCTATTTGTCTCAGCCTAATCTGCTGGCATATCATATTTATAACTATGAATCTCTAACTGGCTCAGCTTAGTGCAAACACTTGCCTATGTATGCTAGAGCAGTTCACTCTAAGACACTTGTACGTTAACTCCATCAAAACCAATTCCATATACAAATTAAAGCTGCAAGCAGTAATTAACAATGTAATAATTTGTGTTCAAGCAGACTGCAAATAATCTAAAAGTTTGACCCTTTTACAGCAGAAGACTTGAGAGGTTGCAATGATCTAAGGATTTTGACTGAAGGCCAAGCCGTTCTTGAGATAATTGCGACAATGTAAACTTTAATATTACAGCGTCACTTTGAGATCAATGAGTGTCATTAATATGTAGTGGGTGGAATTTGTCACCCACCTGATAAGCCACCCACTTTGCTAGGTATTATGATTGTGCTATTTTGAGTATTTAACAGAGTGAATATCACATCTGAGTCAGTGAAGTAGCTAAGATTCAGGACCATGTCAACCACCATCCATTATGGAAATACCATATACAGTGGAGACAATGACACTCTTGACAGATGTCATAGCTTAATAAAAATTGCTCTCAACAACCACCTGGAGATGAATTGACCCGGTCACCATTGCTTAATGGGGGACATGCTGTTTTTGCTTGCCTGTAGCGGCAGTGACCCTGAGTACACTAAGCCCCATGGACTGATCTATTTCAATTAGCTTTTTGCCATTTGTGGTCATTCTCTCTGTTGTGTCACTGGGGAAGCACATCATCTTGATATGGTTAAATGCGTAGGCCAAGCTCATTTAAACTATCAGCTGGACAACATGGCAATATGTAATGGGCCTCAAATGTTGTATTGTTAGAGCATTATAACAGTCCATCATTGCACAGGTGAGACTTTTCAATGGCGACACTTTGTGGGTCTTGAACAGCCTGGATTGAATTGGCTGAATTGTCTTTTCATCGCTGACAAAATTGAAGATGTGGACAGTGATTCAGAGGTCTAAAACAGGCTAGGTCTTGGGCAAGCTACATAACAATTTGTGCACACTTGGAGGCAAAAAGCAGACTGAAGAATGGGTGTAATAAATTGTACATATTATAATAATGATTTTCACACAGTCTTTTTCGTGAAGGCTTTCATGGTCTTCCAGTTCTGGCTGCACACATGAGAAATTGTGTGAGGAATGAAAAAAAAATACTTTTACTTGGCCACACATCCATTTAATAAGACATGGTTTTGCAGAAAAATAATTTTATTCAAATGGAATTGTCACAATCATTGGATTTGCTTGCAAGGACAAAGTAAAACAGTTTAAATTTAATGTCAAATTAACTTTTATGAATTGGAAAACACACACATTTCGGCCATTAATGAACTGCAAAACATCTTCAGCGATTTGCACCATTGACCAATATCAAGGAAGCTGACCTATGAATGAGAAAAAAGTCCAATCTGGTGGAAACGATCATAGTTTATAAGCCATTTTGCAATATCCACTTTCAAATAAGAGCAAGAGTAAATAGTACAAATATCTTTTAAATTCATTTCATGAATTTTTAGTCCCATTAGCAATCAAGCTAACAGAGAAAACAGAGAGAATCTATAAAAGCCCTGGTGACTAGCATGTTCCCAGCTGGCTAGCTTGTTAGCAGTTAGCTCACCAGCTACCTACAGTAGTTTACCAACAATCCCTGTGAGTTTTTACTATCACCAACCATCCAGAACTTTATATTTTGTGAAGACATGCAGATGTTTTCCAAGTGCTGTGGCCCTTACACTCAGGTGTCCATGAAAACGATTCAGTTACACACACTTTTAAACAAAGTACCAACTATGCAACTTCTCCAGGCTTAAGTGGAACTTTTTAATAAGGCGAAACAAATCTGTTGAAGTCACCTTGTGACACGTAAACATTGAGGGGGAAAAATAAAGCCTCTTCACATACCTCCTGCTTTCTCTTCCACCATGCTTTTTTATCCATCTGGTGTTAGGCAAGCCATCCTGCCTGCATGAGCTTCTTCTTTAAACCCCAGCAGCCTTTCATCTCGCCTGGAAAAGTGAGTGTTCCCATGTTTATCCCTCATCCAAGGAGTATGAAGAGTCAGGGTACAGTGCAGGGTATAAGGGGAGGAGGATGTTGGTGGTAGACAAAGAGTTGGGTAGATCTGAAGGCAGTCTTTAACTGACAAAGGCCCCAGCTTACCGCATATCTGTGACATTAAGGATTAGCGGCTGAGAGACAGTGCTCTGCCTGCACTTGTTAATCTCTCCCCTCCCAACATTCACTCACTCAACCTCATTCTCGCCGTCTCCCTCTCTCGCCAGACGCTTCCTTTGCCCCAACTTTAATTAGTTTTACTGCGGATTGAAGGAAAAGTTGGTGCTTTCTTCAGGTGATAAAACAGTAACTGCCACTGAGCTTAGTCAGGGTTAACAGAGTTGAGGTCAAGTGTGGACTCCTGGGAGTTTTGATCAGACTGCAGAGAAAAGGAATGAGGTGGAATGCAGGGGCTAGAAAAAGTGGATGTAAAGGGACTGAAATTGGTTGTCTTCTGTTTATGTTCTCATCATTTTGTTGTTGTGGGACATATGAAGTGACAGGACAGGTAACACATTTTTACAGCACACTAGAAGTTTAGGCTTACTCAACCACTATGTTCTGGACAACTTCAGGTACCTTTAAACATCAAGTAATTGTTGTAATGTTATATTAGAAAATATGTTTAACTTATTGTTTCACTTTGAAGGTCCTGCTCAACAAGATGAGTAATGGTTTTGTGACAAAATAGCCATCTGGACATAGCTCCCTATTCATTAATTATGCAAAGGAGTGCTAATCAGAAATAATGGGCTTCTTAATTACTGTCTCAACAACAAAGCTAGAACAGGTGACCAAAAGCAGCTGGGCACCTGGACATTCAACCACATGCAGTTTGCACAAACCAATTGCAAACTGACATAATGAGGTTGACAAACTGTCAGCGATTAATGAATAGCAGTGAAAATTGAGTTAATGGTCTTGCAGGTGTCGTCATAGTGCTGCATTTAATCTTGTCAAAGTGTCACTTTCTTGGTAAAAACTGCAATTATCAAGTGTAATTGAATGGTATATAGTACAGCCCTTACAACCCTTTTCATCATTTGTCATTTTCATGTATCATAAGCAGTTGTATTTTATTTCTAATATTTAATTAATAATGGGACACATTCATTGAGTATCATAGATCATTCATATACATCTGAGATTTTACCTGCTAACAGTATCCAGTTTTCATGATTCAGTTTGATCCGGATCGAGAAATGGTCCAGGTGGAGAGTTCACACCTGTAATTTTGGTTAAAATCAAACGGATCAGTCTGAAAATCCAGACCAAACAAGGAAGGTGTGAAAGGGCTCTAAAGGGCTCATTTATGCTCAAAATACTAATAAAGACAGGACGTTCTCTCTGTTCTCTGCACCCATTTCATCTGTATTTGTGCACATTTTCTGAAAGTGTATGGAAACCAATGGAGCGCTACCACTGGAAATCGTCGGAGCAGTGTAGCCAATAGTTAAAGCAAGATCAGTGAAACATTAATAAGACATTGAAAAAAGACGGAACTCTTTGAGGAGAGGTTATGGTGTGAGATTATAAACATATCTATGATGTTAGTTCGCCCAGGCACTGGGACGAACAATTACTACAGAACATCTGGGAGGAAACTGGACAGGAATTGAATCTCAGTGGGACTGTAGTGAAGGAAAAGTAGAGACACTGACTTGTTAAAGCCCACAACAAGTCCATGAGCAAATGGAGATGGGATGCTGTTAGTGTGTGAATCCACCAATTCTTTGGCATCTGGGGTGGCTCAAGGCATATATTAATCACTGAGCAACAGCAACCAATTACCCAAATAATAACATGGTAAGTATCTTATTTAACAATGTGGTATTTGGAAAATAGCTGGACAATTTTTCAGGATGGCACCATATGGTATACTGACTGGAATGGGTGGATGGATAGCTACATTTAAGCCTATTATAGTTTGAATAAGCACTTAAAGCACTTGGCATCTCCAAGATATAGTGTGTAATGTGGTGGTGTTTTGTCCATCTTATATATAGTAGTAGTACATAGTATAGAGAGAGGTGCAACAACAACAAAATCTGAGCTCAATTACTAACACTGGTAATGTGATGACAGTCATTGGACAACCAGATTATAATAAATGATTCAGGTTTTCGACTACTTAGTAAATAGATTTTAATTGCACAAAATTTGGCACCTATTGACACTGCCAAACATTTGCATGTGTTTTCTTTGTTGTTCTAGTCACCAGAATATGATGGGGTAGCTTGTGCTCAAAGTTTGCACACTGTCAATCATCCTCCTTCACCTGCATCAAGCTCAGGTACACTATCTTCCTCTGATGTGGCAAGCTCTCCTCCTCCTCCTCCTACTTGTCCACCTGGGACATCATCACATCAGAGAAAACCAGAGAAAACAAAGCCAGGAAACAAATCCAGTTGACACTGCATTACTCCAAAGGCTTGAAGATATTTGCAAGGAGACACAGCAAAACAACAACTTTCTCTGCCTACCTAAATGCATATTTGATAGTTTCCTGAAGTTGATGCCAAGCGGCTAGTAAAAGAAATACAGAAACTGATGCTTTGTTATGGGTAAACAATGATGAAATGTACTGTTGGGGTCTTTGAAAAGTAAGGCTTAGACACAGAATACAAAGCAGTAAAAAAAAAAACCTGCCTTAGTTTGGTAGTTTTTGTTTTAAGCATACCCATGATTTGAGAAAAAATATTCATTACTTATTGTCTTTGTTGTCCATACCTGTGTGTAATAAGTATGTTTAATATGCCATATTCTCATTTGACTTCATACTGTGCTGTGCTGTACTGAGCTGTTATATTCAGGCTTTTGTGGTCTTTTCAATGTAACGTGCCTCGCTGGATGACAGCATCCTGCCAAGTAACCCGTCCCTCATCAGTCGGAAAGTATTCTTTGAAGCGTTCTAAGCCATCTTGTGTTGCTCGAGAAGCAGTGAACCACCTGTCTTCATTCTCCAGGTACACCCTGTGTCCATCAGGACAGGAGTGATGTACCTTTCAGTTTCTGGCTGGAACTGATCTGCATCATAAAGATAGTTATGCAGAGCAACACATGCCTTTGTCATGTCCTCTGCTGTTTCAACTGAACGCTCCAAGGATTTTCCAAAAACTCCCCACCTTGCTGCAAGTCTGCAAAAGACATTCTCCAAAAGTTGCCTTGCCCTCAAATGCCAGTAACTGCAGATCCGCTCATCAGTTGTGAGGCGCAACCACTGTAAGACAAATATTGGTATCAACTTTTCTGTGACAAATCATTTAATAATAAGTAATCAAATAAAATGAATGAATTATTGAAAACATTAAAACCTGAATTGTAACCAGGGCCTTTGCTCTTGACAGTTTATACTAGGTACATTTCTACTAATAACAGCACAAATATTAATTGTGAAATAAAAGAGTACAATAAAGCAAGCCACAATGTGTTACTGTATGCCACGAACAACAGACAGTCTGTTCCTATGCCCTGTAGTGTTTTGTTTTGGGTTTTTTTTTGGTCCACCAAAATCTGAGGTACACTGATCTGAAGGTGGTCACATAATGTTCATCTTCTGTAGAAATGCTTCATCACACACATGAACAGGTGGAGTTATTATCTCAGTCCCCAGCAGAGAAGCTGGGGATGGAAGACAAAGCTTGTCCTGGATGAGCTTGGATCCAAAGTGGCTCCTGTGAAAGACTCCAGCATCACTTTCTCTTCCATAAGCTTCAATAATGACATACCTGAATTTATACAGTACCTTGCATCACAGGTTCCAATCAAGACGAAACTGAAGAAACCTTTGTAGTTATAAAAAGTACTTCCACTGTTGGCCGGTGCACTCACTCTGATATGTTTACCACCTATAGCCCCTACACAGTTGGGATAATTCCACAGTTCCCAAAAAATCTCCTGATTACCACCAAATATTCTCTCTCTGGAAAAGCCGCAAACTTATCACAGAGCCCGATCCACATAGCATGGCACACCTCCCTGACAATGCAGCTCACAGTTGCAGAACCCAGCTTGGTGCCAAAATTTGCTGGCTGATCCCTGAAGCCGGAAAGCAGATGGTGATAGCTCGTTGCTCAGCCTCATTCACAGGTGCTCTATGTGAGTTCCCATGCTTCATTCAGGCGGCTCACCCGGAAAAGCAAGTTATTCAATGCCCCGGCGGACATCCGAAAAAACTGGAAATTATATTTGTTGTCAATTTCTCTCATCAGAAATATCAGGGGAAAGAATCCTCCATCCACATGGTGTAATCAATGTATGGCCTCACAAACCACAATACAATGCTGTGTCTGCTTTTGCTTCCTTCTAAAGAGGTACATTATAAAACCTCATCCACCATCGTCATGTTTGTTGTGAGAAACTTTGACTCTGAATTTCCCTATGTGTTGCTTAACATGCATGCCAACGTTAAGGACATTGTTTAGTGACATAATTTGAAATTAACATTTTTTTTTGTACATAAAGGAGCCTCAACACTTTTTGACAGGGTTTCCATTTGACCACCCACTATGTTTCATAGTGCAATTAATTTAGTCCATTATTTTGTGACCCTGAACATGGGTAAGAAAATGTTTTTGTGTTGATAGTAGGCATTAGTTTGACAATACCAACTCTTGGCAGGCCTCTACATGATCTATATACATGCATATAATTTTTCATGATGAGTAAATGAACTTGACAGGCAGGTTGTAGAAGAGTAGAATTGTCAGATTGATTATCCTTTTAGTAGCTTAAACACAAACGTCTGGGGTTATTCAGGTACGAGACCATCTAGGTTATAAATATGCTGTTTAAAGTAAAACACTACTGATTACTACTAAGGTAGCAGAAGTGCAGTGTGATGGTATAATTATTTTTTCCATTACTGTTTTAGCATCTGCATGGAGCACGTGCCAAGAATTATTTTAATGGATACACCGTGTCCTTAATGTGGAACAGTAACAAACAGCAGATCACTTTTCATAGGATACTGCATGAATGATTGATGACAATAAAAACCTTTTTTAAAAAAAAAAAAAAAGTCTGAATAACATAAAAACATCACAAAATATGTATCCCAATTTTTTGATAATAAATATTTAATACATTTATGATACCTAAGAGTATCATAGAGTTCATTTTTCATTATATCCAGTAAATTCCTGTGGGAAAAGAATCTAGTTTTTGAGACTTTAAAGAATATATTGGGGTAGGTCTTTCTGCATTCAGGGACAAAACCACCCAATCAATCAGTGTCCCACTGCCAGTGCACAGCTAATTGAGTGTCACTTTGAATATCACAGCTTGCTGTCTGCATATAAGAAAACTCCAAGACAAGGAGGGAGTGTAGAATGGGGTGTCATTGCACTCCCGAATCATGCACATCATCAATCTTGATTTTAGAGCCCAAGGGGAGGTGAAGGGAGACACTCAGGGCCAAATTTACTAAAGCTTTTTTACCTGTTTTTCAGGCACAGATGTGACGCATTCTGCCCAGAACACATGCTGTATCTATCAAACACACGCACAATGTTGGAACCGCTGTATTGTGTAATTTGTGCATGTATCCACAAGGTGCACCTCTTTCTTCATTGCATATAAAGGAAGGATTGTGCAAATAATAGGAAGAGACAAGTTGACCGAGGTTGGTCATGTATTCTGTTGAAAGGTCACGCAATTTGTGATGGTCAGACAGTCAAAGTTGTAAACGGCACAAATGGGATTTACAAAAGCTACAAGGCTGTTTGACTTCTATACAACTATAAACTGATTATTAGATGTAAATGTAAGCAATTACTACAGGGCAAGGAGTTTTGTTTTGTTCATTAAACTTGAATTTAAACTGGATGAATCACTGAACTGTAAATCAATGAACTGTAAAATCACTACAGGCTGAAACTAAAATATTTCTTCCTTATGTTAAGACATTTAAGTGTGTGGTTGACTGCATTAACCTTAATATGACATACACATCAACGTCTAATGTAAACCTCCACTAGATCAACAACTGCTGAATTTAATTGCACATGTATGCTAAAGGTTACAATATTGTAACTTTATAAGTGAATATTTTGAGTCACAGCACAGTCATAGTTTATCTCTGGCTGAGTTGAACTGCGAATGAATTGTGTGACCAAGATCACATGACCATTATTGTCTAAGCTTGGTGATTCCATAGAAATCCCACTGCTGAACTGCGCCTATGATCTCTTTTTTGCAGAATGCATCTGGAAGGTAGTATCAGGTGCAGTCCAGGAGATGGCTGTGTAATGAACTGCTGTCTTAGTCCCTCATGCATTGAATACACACAGACTGGGGCTACAAACTCAATGAAAACTATAGTGCACATTTTTGCAATGACATTGTCTACATAAATATGTCCCTCCCTGGGCTGACAGTGATTTCTACACTGTGTTTTTTTCTCCCTTGTGCCATTAGGGATAAGCCCTGCTTTATTGTAAATAATATGAGTGTTTAATCCTTTACATTGTTTTTGCATGAGATCCTCAGAGACCACTGGCAGACAAGACTGCAATGAAAGAGAAAGACCTCAGAGGTCTGTGGTGATTAGACACAATCATGACGCACTCATGCTGTGTCTCTTGATCTCAATAGTCTCTGCTTATTGCCTGTGTTGTTTCACTCAGGCTACAATAAGATGCTATTGTCTATCTTGAATGCATTAACATTCACACACTGTTCTCACATCATGGTTGATTTCTCATCCAGATTATGCATCTTCATATTCTGATCAAAATGTTTCTTATACAGAGGAATGCCCCAGAGAAACTGCAAAATCTGTGACAGAAAAGTGAAAGCACTGGGATTATACTAGAAGAATAGGAGCTTTGGGTGCAGAACCTAAAGTATTTATCTTTATGTGTTCACCAGTATTAACACAAACAGCATCTTTCTAGGGTGCTCTGAGGTTATTTCCTCAGTTGCACTGATTTGGTATGTTGGTGACTTGCCATGCACCCTAGTGGGAGGAGAGGCGTAGGAGAGGGCGTGTTGATGCCAATCCAGTAGCGCATGGCTATCTTTGTGCCAAGAATGAGTGCACATCACACAGTCCAACAAAACCCATTTAGGTTGTCCTTCCACTGGCATTATGCTTTCTATAACCAGCTGATATAACCACAGAAAAATAAAGTTTTATTCTGGTTATAGCATCTTATACTGACAGCCTTTACTTGACCCCAGTGATTCTCATTACAGCCACCTGAAGGCGTAAAGTATCTTCTCCACCTGCAGTCTCTATATAAATGATGTGCATTGAGCCACTAACTAAATCTTGTGCAACCAGCAGCAGTCTGTTGCAACATAACCACAGAAACCCCTTATGATTAATTATTCTGTAGAGTTTCTAATGCAAATCAACAGGTGTGTTGAATACTGACACATTGAACAGTTCGCAGTCCCATGATGAATCATAATTCAATTAAAACTTCTCTCTCCACTGGTAACTCCCTCAGGTCTTTCCAGTCAGACAGTGAAGCCCAGACTTTATTGAGCCTATATGCAACAGAGGAAATACAACACAATTTTTGTTGTTGTTTTATCTTGTTATCTTGTTATTATGTCACCCGCTATTTGGCAGTGTGAATGAAAACAGAAAACAGTCATTGAATGTTATTGTGGACAGGTAGAGCTGTGACTGTGATGAGCAACAAGTGGTTTAAGTTTTAGAGTGGTGTTCCCAGAAACGCCTCTCTGATTTGCTTTTATCAAACTGAAGTGACCTGTTTCCCCAATATTTTGACATGTCATAGGAGGAAAAGCACAAGTGCAATTATTTACATTAATATTGGAAGCATATATGGACATATGGCATACTTGGACACTCAAAAAGTCATTGTTCATGTGTTTAGCTACACCTATGCTTTCCTTACTATGACTCATCAAAACATATGCTTAGAAAATAGTTGTAGAACACCCGCCCCATTTGTGAGGCTACAGTCCTCACTGCAGGCGACCCCGGTTCGAATCCCGTGCCAAGCAGTCCTATCGTGCGTGTCATTCCCCCCTCTCTGCCTCCAGTTTCCTGTCTCTCTCTACTTGTCTGTCCATTAAAGGCAAAAAAGCCCCCAAAATATACTTAAAAAAGAAATAGTTGTAGTATTGTAGTTAAACAATGGAATACCGTTCCTCCCTCAGTCCTGCTTATTTTATTTCATTTACCCTTTCTGTGTCTGTCCCTGCCTTCAACCTTCACTCTCTCTTCTCTTGCATCTCTTCCAGGTGCAACTGACTTTCTTGCCTTCTTCCCACATTCACCTGCTCACCTGTTGCCCCTCTCCAATTATCCTCACCTGCTGCTCATTATCTCATCAACCTCTGTAGCTCATGCCAGTCCTCTGCCATCCATTTGCTACCAGTTTGTCATGTTGTACACTTGCCTTCCAGCCACCAATACCTGTTTTTTGTTCTCCTGAACTTGGCTCTGTGTCTGGTTATCTGCCTGCATTCTGCTACCTATGGTTTTGACCAACTGCTTATTTTTATTCTGCCTGCCTTGCCCTCAGAACTTGTTTGTCTCTTTGGACTGCCTTCCTGTTACTGACCTGTAAGCCAGTTTTGGGATTTTTGATTATTAAAGCCCCCTTCATTTTACTGTTCTGCCTCAGTGTCTGCAGTTGACTGCTCTTCCTATTGCCTGGTAAACACCCATGACATACTATCTTAATCATTATTTCAATTTAATATATTTAAATATGAAATTTTTAAGCATGCAAATATCTAAACTTGGGAATGCATTCTCTCCTTACAATCCTTAAACTGTGAAGGTTTCTGTATGGTTGCACCAAATTCATTATTCATCAGTTGTTATAGGACAAGATAAATCAATGCCACATCTCACTAATAACTTTCTCATGACCAGACAGGATGACAGGACATTAAATAAATACTTCTGAAACAGTAACCAGTAGGAGACATGTTCATATATTGTATGTGAGAGGATAAATGCATGACTTTTGACATCATGCAAGTCAAAGCCTTATCTCTTAAGCTATCGGTCATTTAGTCACAAGAATGAGTGACCTTCATCAGTTTCTCACACACACACACACACACACACACACACATTTGATACCATCTGATTAGCTTAAAAGTGCCTCCCACTTTTCTTGTAATTAATTCAACAGCACTTGGAGGGGAAGTAGTTCAGTTAGAGCCAAATCTTCTGCACCATTTAACTGGATAATGGCAGAGAATTTTATGATGTTTTTATTAAAGGGCGACCTTGGCTTTCAAGGTGTTGGCAGCTCCTGTAGTAAGTTAAGGCAGGGAGTGACCAAATAACACGTCGACCTCAGTGTTATATAGCTGATGATTCAGAAGATTCTGTGTCGCCTCCTTTCATTAAGTTCAGGTTAAACAAATATAGTCAAACTGTGTATTACTGGCAGTATATTACTCAGCAAATGATATCATTTTTAGCATACATATATTTATTAATACACTGGGAGGTATTAAACACGATCATAGGGAACAAAAAGGAGATTAAGTGATATATATAATAGCATAAGACATATTAAAGACAAAAATATACAGAAGGTACCAATACTGAGAAAGAGAGAGTGAGACGGATGGAGGAGCAACACTTTAGAGCAGAGCAGGTTGAGGTGGATATGGTGTTGATATGGATGTTAATGCTGAGGTATGTGCAGCCAAACATGCAGCTTAGGCCTAAATGCTTTGACAAAAGAAAGAAAGGTTTAGTTGCAGCCTGTAGTGATTTCACGGCTCATTGACAATTAAGGTAAAATTCAAGTTTAATGAACACAAACCAAAACTCAGCATCCACAAATCACTTCAAACTTTATTGTGGCTCCTGTAAACCCCATTCGCAATATGTTTATTCCTGATCTTTAAGTGTCCTGTTCAGTCATAACAGTGTAAGTGTGAAGGCAGCATGCACGATACCAGGACCCTGAAATGAAAGCAGCTAAATGGAACTCATCCGTCATTCATTTCATTATTAATACCTGAGCTTTTCCTCCTGCAACTTCTCACAATGTCTTCTGTGAATGAAACCTCACAACACAGCTTGTTTGACCCCATTACCACTTGTCATTTCAAGTATCCAGATAAAATCCAGATGCAAAATAGATCATGTTTGTTTACAGCAAGCCACACATACTTCTACTGTTAACCAGATGACAAATCTGATTTCAATCTGTCTTTGTTTACCAGAAAATCAGGATCAGACCTTCTCCAGTCTAAAAGGATGCAGTGATGCAGCTAAAGCTGTTTGGTAGCTGCCAAAAAATCATCACAATAATAACTGTTAAGCAAGCTAGGTAACAATATATAGATGGATGAATTATAACTATTATTGTCTTCACAGGCTCCCATTCAAGTCATTCCCTCCCCCACATAGGTAATTCAATAGTTGAACTAATCAGATCAGATAAAAGCTACAACAGCACAACACACCTTCTATTTGATCATGTGTATTTAATTGCTGGAGATCTTTTCTGCTTGACATTTTCATGAGACTTCTAGAGAGAACAACAACTAATCAGTGTAAATTCAGCTTCAGTTGCTGTTAACATGGAGGACAGACATTACAGAAACTACTTTCACATACTTCTTAATGACAAAGTTACATGTGGGAGGAGAAAAGATCAAATATGTTGTTTTGCATTTATGCCTTTTCAACATATGGTTCTGAATTTTAATCTATCTAAAATTCTTCTTGGATGAGTTTTGCCTTTTATCAGAGATTCACAGGAAAGGAGGGGAAAGAAAAGGGAAATGACAATGAGATCATAACCCATAATCCAAGGCAGAACCTCACACATCTAATCCCCCAAAAGATGCACAATGTAACTAAGTGTAAATGGGTTCTATGATTTTGATCACCATTACTTTATTTAAGCCTCACAAAACTCACACTTTATATTTCCATGTGCAACATGTGATTTCTGAAGGATGCAAACACAAAAAATGTATGCATGCACCACATCCACACAGATACTAAAAGGTATCTGCCATGAGAATATGTTAAAGCTGATGTCCAGTGTCTGACTTTTCTGTGCTGACTTATTGACTGAGTTAAGATGTAATTTGCCTTTTTGATGATAAAACATTCTGTATCTCTATCACATTACATTTCTACAACATTGCTGAGCTCCTCCTTATTCCATTTCTACAAAAACGACTAAAAACAGCATTTTTCCAGTCCTTTGGCAGGGGGCCAGTTGGAAATGGCCAATTCATCCGTGGTAGGAAAACGTTAAGCTGACTTTAGTGCTGCCAACCAGACTTGTGGCTCTGGCTTCTGAGATCACGGTGACAGTTTCAGTTCCCTGGAGATGAACAGCAAAAGCAAGCAGCGTATCTGTGAGATAGTGGAGGAGGACTCGAACTCCTGAGACAATTGACACTATGTCAAGTCTAGTGTTTTGTGCTGCATGAAGCTTTGCTATCTTGAATGTGTATGTTTATAAGGAGCACATTGTCCCTCTTAAAATACAATTTCTATAACTTCCTGCAATGTCCCACTTTTAATCATTTCATGCCATTTGGATCACATACTATTTGGACACAAAACAAAGCAATAATGCCCTGACTTTATCATTGTCTCACACTCACACATAACAGCAAATTGAAATCTCTTATTCAAATTAAAAAGTATGACTTACTCAGACTAGCCTGCCTGGCTTGTTAGCAAGCTTTCATTGACCTGGGGCTATTAATAAAGTGGGCCGGCCAACATGCCGAGCTCAGGGTCTCCTGTGTCTGTCTACCTGCCATCTCACGCATGAGTCTCCCTACGTGATGCCTCGCTAGATATGCTCCCCTGAGCTGCACTGACAGGTCATCTTTCACAGGCAGCCACTTGAGTGTCAGCTGGAAATCAATTGCCAAAGACGGTGGCTGCCTCATGCGTGGTGACACAGGCTCTAGAGCAACTCTCTGTGATCCACAACCTTGTTTCATCTAAGTATGTCAGTGGCCAGTGGCTGCATACAGTGAGGTAGAGGGGACTGTGGGTTTGTGTATGCGCACTTAAATGTTCACTTACAGCCAAGTAGATGTTTTAAGCCATACTTTAAGTAAGGAAAATATGTAAACATGTTAGGTATGCATTAGGAATTTGACATGGAGAGAGAGATATGATGGTATGAGTGCAGTCATGAAGCAAATTACACATTTATGCAGTGCAGTAAAGGTTAAGGGAGAAAACTGCATATTCAAAAAATAACAATTTATGGCTGGGAGGAGATCTGCACTGGAATGACAGGAAATAGTTTAATTGAAAGCTTGAGCTCCATGTGTACTGAACTCATAATTTTCCGTTTGGTATTTCCCACATTCAAGGACTAGGTAATACATACAAATGCTACATAAATTCCTGTATTATCAAAGCATTAACCCAATATGAGATGCCTTCCATCTTTCTTGGGAAGGCTCGTACTTTTTATCAGTAAACGTTGGACTCACCTTTTACTCACTGTAAAGCTTATCTTAATTGCTTACCACCAGGAAGCACTCCCACTAAGGCTTCTTCTTGTTGTAATGACAACAAACTTCCTATTTCTCTCTAAATCCTAATACTAATAATAATATGGTTGTAATCAGGGCCTATTGCCCCAGTCTTCTCATCATGCCTTAGATAAATTAGTACATCTAATATGTCTATGAGGTTTTGGAAGTTTTGCTCATGATTGATCTTAACCTTGATTGGTAAAGTTCAGACACCAGGAATCCCGGAAAGTGATCCCTGATAGATATAATCCTAACAAACAAACCACATAAATTCACCGCCAGTGGTGTGTTTGCACTGGACTTAAGTGATCATTGTCCAATTTTCTGCATTAGAGATTCCAGACACAAAGATAGAGAGAGACTTTAAACATTTGGCTGACCAGGCTTTTCTTCATGATTTAATTCCTCAGTAATTTCGCAAGGTTATGTGCTATTCCTGACCCTGATATAGCTCTAAGCCATTACACAGATGTTTTTAACTCTTTAGCAAATAAACATCCTCCCTTTAAGAATTACAGGGTAAAATATAGATTGAATTGGTCCACACCTGAAAACTCAGATGTTAAAGGATGATGCATAGGCAAAAACAAGAAGCTCCGAGTTCTCTATGGATCGGCATATTTTTGAGAGATAAATGTATCAGAGTAGTAAGAAAGAAAAGTTATTTTATTTCTTCTGTTTGCCTGTTTTAAAGTCCAAAGCTGTCTACGCTTATCTCAGTCAAAGATGGGTGCATTTCTAAGAGTACTCCCTTTGTGGAAAGATTTTACCTTTACCCAGAGAGTTCTCTGTTTTTTAAACTCAATAAATGTTGTATTTCCATCTTTTCTACAAATGGCCCTTCACTGAATTATCTTTGACTGACTATCATTTCTTGTGCTTTTTTAGGAGAATTATTTGTAAAGAAATACAGTTTCTTTTACCCGAAAAATGCAGGTGATGAGACTTCCTTCAACCCTAAGCAGTGTCTACCCTCTTTCTCTCAGGCTGAAATGACCAAGAAGATAGGACAGCCTGTATGTAGCCTGAGAGGTGAAACCCAGGGAAATAAGAGTCCACAAATCTCCCGCTACTGTCTGCAAAGCTCATAAGCCAACAATAATACTGATGGCGACATATTTGATCAACTCAGAGATTCTCCCATTTGGATTTTGTCAGCTGGGCAATAAAAGCACACAGAGAAAAGACATGTGTCAGAGGCAGCGTAACATTATACTGACTGAAAATTTCCCAAAGTATCTAAATCTGCCATTCTTGACCCATCACATGCTCAGAGACCTACCTTCCAGGCCCTACTGCTAGGAAGAACATGAGGGCCACTGTACTGCAGCAGTCTCACTGATCAATGTAGCAAGTGAAGCCTTGGGTTATTGTCATTTGGAGTAACAGCTCAGAGGTGAATTTACTGCAGATGTTTTGTGTAAAGTGCTTCTTGCTCCTCTTTGAACAGACTGTTACTCTCCAGAGCTGAAGCTGGTTTTCATTCAAATTGTAGGGCTGGATACAGAGTGCTACGTCGGCCACCATGATAGTCAGAGCTGGCTAACTATATAAAACCTGTTGTTTTTTCATTTCAGATGGTAGCATTTTAAATCATGACAGGATGAATGTGTGTATTTGACATAAATATCAAATATAATTTTATTATTTCCGCAAGACATAAGCTCGGAGGAGATCATGTGTTTGGTCCATAGATGACAAATTCTACTGGCTAATATTTTTTGTCCACATGTATGACTGCATATTCTCACAGATCTTGCAGTGATTCACAATTGTTGAAAAACCTATAACATGTAAAAAGGTATTTCCAAGGCAAGGTTAAAAACGGGCCTTTGTCATGGCTCAAAAACTGACATCTATTGAAAAGTTTGGTCTCATGTTGAACCAAAGATATTCACTCATGGGACCTTTTTAAGCTGCCAAGTTAGCATGATATCATGTATGTGGCCATTAAATGCATATTTAAGACAATTTAGCAGTGTTTTTTTCATCCAAGTTAGCTAAAACCATTAAAATAAGATAAGATTAACAGAATTAACATGAAAACTCACTACTGAAAGAATAACAAATACATCAATGAAATGACACATAATGGCACAGCAGTCTCCTCACAGGGCAGAGGAAAACAACATGTCTTTTTGGATGCTGAGCTTCCTGCCTGTTTCTACAGGATCTCATGGCTTTGGAGCTAGAATACACACGGAAATGAGATGTGGAGCACTGTTATTCGATGGCAGGATACTCTAAATCGGCTCATCCCTCAGCAATGTACAAAAACTATATTGACTGTGAGCCTGCAGAGCTATTTGCCCAGTCTTGGTAAGTTTCTGCTGTAAAATCAAATCTGTAAAGCGACTTTTTGCCTGAGGCAGTAAAGTTCTTTTAAAGCCCACCAGTGATAGATGGAGCTTAGCTGTTTTATTATCTTTGTAAGGACCAATATGAGTTTTAGAACTCGGGGGTGAGGACATTTTTGGAAAGTGAGGACACTTTGGCTTGTCCTCTTGGTTGACCTCCATTTATTCTAACAGAAAAATAGTAAAGCAGAACCTCCATGTAAGTGCTACTGCCCGCTCCAACACCAGCACTAATAAAATAAATATAATACATGAATGAATATACAGCTAAAATGGGAGTTAAATTGAGAGCTTAAGTTTGCTGCAACTATTTTTAAGTTCCACTGTGATTAAATCTATATTAGTGTTTAACAGACACCGTAACATTGCTGGAATGAAAAAATATACACAACTGTATATGAGAAATAATAGGAGAAAATAAAAGGATGGATTATGACAATGAATGGGTGAAAAAATTATACCCCTTTCACAAAAAAGGAGAGGTGGGGGGGGGGGGAAATGGATTTATAGAGGGACCACAGATAAAGAATTTGAACCTATAGCAACTATTCATACACATTCTGGGGATGGAAACTACAATCCAACAGATTTTGTGTGTGACAAGAGGAAGAAGTCCAATATTCAATCTCCTTTAGCACCTTTTTGATTTCTCAACACCTGAAATATCTGACCTTTTAGCTTGTAAATGCACCAATATGTTTATCGGCTAGCTGCTAATTGTTTATGTGTGCTGTTTGGTGCAGAGCAGGCCGTGTACAGTGAGGTTTTAAAGCTTTTTTCCTGAAAAAAACTGCCTGCTGTAGCCAAAAAAACATGCTGTGAGAGCAGTAAGAATGACCCAAAACAGTGAGGGATAGGTAAACAATGAGCTGAAGCCTGTTTTTGAAGCGTAAAGCCGAGGGAAGCTGTAGAGTCACATGATGATTCTCTGTAGGTTCATCTCTATGAACAACGCCATTCACGTTACACATTGCCATTTATGAATTATTTTAACCATCCTGTTGTCCTCGAGTCAAGGAAGGAAGGGAGGAAGAAGGAAAGAAAGGAGGGAGGGAGGAAGGGAGGAAAAAGGAAGGAAAGGAGAAAGGAAAGGAGGGAGGGAGGAAGGATGCGAGGAAAAGAAAAAAAGGAAGGGAGGAAGGAAAAGAAGGAAGGAAGGAGGGAGGGAGAAAGGAAAAGAGGAAGGAAGGAAAGAAGGACAGAGGAAAGAAGGAAGGGGTGAAGGTGTGGGGGAGGAAAGAAAGAGAGAAGGAAGGAAGGAAGGAAGGAAGGAAGGAAGGAAGGAAGGGGGATGGAGGGAGGAAAGAAGGAAGGGAGGAAATAGAGAAGGATGGAGAAAGGAAGGAAAGGAGAAAAGAAGGAACAGTCAAAATAGACAGGGTCAATTTGACCCGGGAGGACGACACAAAGGTTAAAATCATATTAATTATAGCCCCTTTAAGGTTTGAGTAAGGGTGCCAGGGAATGCAGGGATAAAAGGACGATTGTGTGTGTGTGTGTGTGTGTGTGTGTGTGTGTGTGTGTGTGTGTGTGTGTGTTAGTTACACAGAGAGAAAGAGCGGTCAGTCACGGGAAGTATTTCTGACTGTGGGCCAACATTTGACAGTGGATAATACCCAACAGATGAATCAATTATGTGGAAATTTGAATTGGTCTTTACTTGGCTCACACCACTGGCAACAGGACAAGCATGGACTGATAAAAGTAAAAAATCAATTGCCATGTCATTTATGCATTGAGTTATTTGTGTTTGTACATCTAAATGAAACAAAAGCCACAGAAAAACTTTTTTTTTTTTTTTTGGCTTTTCATGCAGTGCAGCCTTTAGTTTGAGGTAAGTAAACCAGGAGATTTAGGTAAAAGTCTGATTAAAAATGAACATACTCAACTATCATCAGTATGCAGAGGTGAAAATGCTGCCTCTCCAATCTTGGTGAGTGAGAGCCGTGTTATAGAGCTCCTTGTGTTCATGGAACCAGGGCCACGCTGTGTAACCACTGTTTGCAGAGGTGCCTGGAGTTAAATGGGAAGTAACAGGAGCAGAGCGTGTGATGGATTTCTTCTGTTGTTCTGTTGGGCAGTTTTCAGAGATATGTGTCACTATGCATCCACAATGCACATGTATATTTACCACAATGTTCTTTTTGCATTATATGGACCCCGTTGATGGTGACAGCACAGGCTGCAAAAACCAAGCAACAAAACAGACATGATATATTGTGTAGCTACATTTTTTTGATTGGAGTCAATGCTCAATTTTTAAAGGGATGAAGAAAATGTTACCGTGAAGTGCTATTTAAGTAAATGAACATCTTTGGCATTCAGTATATGTGAATTTTTTGTTTTGTTTTGTTGTTTTCCATTAAAGCTCCTTTAGCCGCATTAAAAGGATTGAGGCACTACTCCATAGTCCTCTCTTAAGATTTAAAATGCATTGCTTCAGTTAACAAAGCTGACAGGAATTTTTCTCATGGTATAGATCGAGTTAATGGAGAAACAGCATACACTGCCATAAAATGCTCTATTCAGAGAATTCACTCAGTATATTCATACTCCAAACTACTCAATTTCATCATGTGCCAAGATCCCTAAATTTCTCATATGTGTTTGGAATCAAGCATCACTGATCAATAAAGCTGTCTGTCTCTGTGGTCCCCCATGCACCTCAAGGCCTGTGAAATCTGTCTGGAGATTAGCATAAATAAAAGTTAGGTTTGTGCTTCCCTCATCCACTGTAGGTCACTGGAGTCTTCAAAAGTCTTCAAGCTACAAAAACGCTCAGTTAAAAAGTCAAAATAAGGCTGTAAGAATACGTTGAATTTTTGGTTGAATATGTTTATTTCAAGCTTTTAGTGCAATAAACCCACAGGACGTCTTATGATATTGTAGAGTTATAAACCCTTTTCATGAAGTCTTGACAGGTAGATAGTTCTACTGTTAAAGCTGTCATCTGTTGCAAAGGAACCCTCGGACGAATTTGTCTTGGAGTATTTCAAATCTGAATATCGGGTATTTCAGACATCATTATATGTACCTGTCACAGCTTGGCTGAAAATGACTAATGAAAAAGTGACAAGGTTTAAGGCTCTCTTCCTAAGCAGTCAGGCCTCAAGGGACATCATGCTAGTGAAAAAAAACACTGTTTTTAGACTGCTCCTCGTTCCTTCTCCACACACACACACACACACACACACACACACACACACACACACACACACACACACACACACACACACACACACACACACACACACACACACACACACACACACACACACACACACACACACACTGAAGTACATTTACAGCTGAAACGCCTCACAGACTCTGAAAAAAGCCATGTTTCTCCATTTCACACCACCATTGTAACTGCCACCAGCTGAGACTGTCCTTTATTTCTGAATACAGTGAAAGCTGTGGTGATTTCACTGTTGAGCAAAATTCTGGACAAATATAGAACTAAAATCTGTTTCTGAAGTCTGCTTGAGAAACCAGATATTTTCAACCTACAGCATTATGACGATTTGATGAAAAGAGTTTGGATGGACCTTTTATTCCTGTTATCCAACAGACTCTTCAGTGAGGCCATACCTACGTGTCTGAATACAGGGTCAAGACATTTCCGAGGCCTTTCTGTACAATCTCAAAAATGACATTGAGAAAACACATAGAGAAAACAGAAAGTTTGATGTCTTAACTGGTATGGGAGTCAAGCAAAAAATGACCCTGTAAGAAAATAAAAACTATGTTAAATAAAAGAAAAATAAATGTATGGTCCTCTGAGCCCTCAGTGTTTCGTCTGACTAATATAAAGGCTACCGTCTGATACAATATGGCCTTACATTCATTTAATTACAGCCTGTGTTGTCTAATTAAGCTGTTATAGGCCCATGCTGGTCGCATTAACTATGGTGGCTAATTATAGTATAATTTGGTAGTAAGGATAGAATAGTGTTCATCTGATATTACATTGTATTTAGACTATGAACTTGTAAATTGTTGTCTAATAGCGTATAAGGATCTCCTATTTGATCTCTAATTAGAGTCAAATTTGATATAATAGTGTTTATGTATAGTATATTTTGGTTCTTATATGGCATTAAATGGAGCTTCTAACTACAGAATAATTTAGGTGTATGGTGTCTAATAAGAGTATAACTGTTACTGTTACTAATAAAGCACATCTTTCTAGTTTTTATCTAATTTGATACAAACTACAGCTTATCATGTCATTCGTTCGTTCGCTCTCTCTCTCTCTCGTTCGTTCGTTTGTTTGTTCTCTCTCTCTCTCTCGCTCTCTCTCTCTCATGGTGTGATGCACTTAATGTGCCATACATCTTCAAGGTAAAATGTAACTTTGTAAATGTTGTGCATACACACAAGTGTGTCGTATTTTAGCCATTTCTGCACTGTATGTACTTAATACAGGGACAGTAAAAGTTATGTATGTGTGTATATATATATATATATAGTCCTACTGGTAATGTGACATTACCTTAACCTGTTCAGAAGCTTAGGTTGAAGCTGTTTTCTTTGTCTGTTAAGAAAGTTAATGTCACCAAGTTCAGTGTTTTCTATTAGGCAACTTTGGTTTTCAGAGGACACACTGACCCACCCATTAAACAGGTGAGAGTGTAAGACATATAGAGAGAGGCTAGTGTCAGGTATGTCTAAGGCTAGCCAATTCGTATTCACCAGGTGCATGGAGGTTGGCAGGCAGCTCACCATTAGTATCACCATTTACAGTGATTAAAGGGTGTAATTTCTCATTAGGGTTCAGCAAGTGACAGACAGTCTAATTGGCAGTCTCTCTTGAACAGGACCCTGTAAACGGCTGCTCGTATCAATTACATGCAAGTGGACATGACTTCAAAGAGCTGCCAAGCAAACGGGGAAAAGCGAAGAGTCTGCATTTCTTCCTTGGCAGAATTGTGTTGTAATTGGAGGAAATGAGAATGAGATGGTAGAAGGGTAGCGATGCCTCACATCTTTTCCCCTTTTGGTCGAAGTTTTGTTTAATAAAGGCTGCAGATTTATCTTGTGTGTTTAAAGGATACGTTCATTATTTTTCAAGTGAGTCTCAAAACAATAGTCAGGTGCCCATGAACATTAAAACAGGTTTTGCTCGCTGTATTCATGCCTCCTGTTCATACTGACTGTTTGAAGATGGATGGCTGAAACTTTTTTATTAGTTATATGACTTTTAAAGTAGTTTTTCCTCAAAATAAGCATGATAGGAAGGGATCCTCTAATGGCTATTATGAACGGGAGACAGAAACCTGTTTCAATTGTCAATTCAAGCACCAGACTATTGCTTTAAGGCAGTCTTGAAGAATGTCAATGTATCCTTTAAATCTGCAATTTTAAAAGAAATAATAATTCATCAACAAAGGAATGTTATGTTCATTTTTGCTATTCACTGTGTATGTCTAACAATTTGGGTATAATAATGTCTCCTTTTAATTGGACAAATTCTGCAATTCTGTCTGAATAGTCTCAAATTATTTTTACAGACAAATCTTTTATTATGATGAGATTCCCTCCTAAATAACATCGATACTGTAGATTCCTTACTGAGAAAGAGTATTTTTTACTTCTATTCAGTAGATGTCCAAACTACACAGTCCAAATTCCAGCTTTAAGGGGGTAAAAATATGGCCATTCTGCTTCATGAGACAGCCCCAAGGTCTACACTGTCAAAAGAAAAAGCAATTCATTTTGATAAACATGAATTATTTATTCTTAATTACGTTTTAAAATATTGGATATGACAGCGACCGTAATGGAAATATTTCAATTTCATGGAAACCAACTTCCTAAATTGCCTGATATGAAACTGAAACCTTGTTCAAAGGCTACATGGTGGTTCAATGTCACCTCGTAAGAAGATAATTACTGGTCCCTCTGTGTAAGCAGTTTGCATCTTCTTTTAATTCATTCCTATTTTACAAGGTTAAAGAATAAAGCTGGTGATATGTGTTATTTTTCTCATTGTCTTAATAAGACCAACAGTGAATTGATCCCATCATTACCTGTGAAGCAGTGGCCTGATAAAGACCTAAAAATCAGGTGCACAAAGGAGTAATGTTGATTTCTGAATGAAGGAGACTGGTGTTGATGTTTTAATGAACAACCTGCTTCAAATTTGTCTCAAGCTAATTCCCACATCAGAGCACAATAAGTCAAGTCAAAAAAGTAAACAGCTAACATAACGCAAAGTGCTTTTCAATGCTTCATATGTCATCAATTTACAGGTATTAGCAGTTTGCCTGTTACAGTACATGCAAAACACGACAAATAGTCCCTCAGTCCTGACGCATCTCACCTCATGATCAGTTTAGTTAGTAGACAAGAACCTAAATAATGGCCTCCTTAAGTCTTACCTGCATGGCTTTTCAATTGCTCTTACTATCACCATATCATCCCACTGATTAAACATGAATTATTTAAAGATTGATCTTATTGATGTAAATTGTCTGATTATCACTTTATCATGTCTGTATGCTAAAAGGTATAAATGTCAGAGTGCAAGGCTAAAAATAAATTCATTGTAGAACTGGTAGTGATTTTGGTCTCACCAACACACAATTATGACCCAACAACTTCATAGCTTGCATCACATGTTCATTAACAACAGCGGGGGGGGAAAAAAGGGCTACATAACCAGCAAAGCAGCCATTACATGCAAACATTAAGAGTGTTGTGCCTTATGTTGTTTTTGCACAAATGCAGCTCAAACTCAAAATAAGGATCTTTAGCACATTGGCACGTTGTCTACTTCAGCCATTCTCATCTAGTGGGCCACAAAGGTACTGGTACTACCCAATGATTACAGTGAATAGATAAATACATTAAAAAAAAAAAAAAAAAAAAAATGTCTTATTCTCAATGACCAGCTATGTTTGAATATGATTATGAAATTGTTGATGGTTATTTCACCAACAAAGATCTTAATTGAAAATACTGTGAGGTACCACTGCGCAGGTCATAGTGGTGCTGTCAAAGAGATGCTAAGTGGATGTACTGTTCCTTACACAGGGAAAGTCTAGCAACAAAGTAGATATCATAAGAACTGTATGGAGTCATGAATGAGGCTGTGAAAGCTCTGAACTAAATTAAGAAAACTCCACTGAAGGTGTTTTGCTTCTCTGTGTCAAAAAGTTAATGCAGATCATTTGCAGCTCTTGTACCACAGTAAAGTATGGTGGCTTTCAAGAGGATGTGCACTTAAAAGAAGGGCACACATTTCTAGAAGAGCAGTAATCCCCTCATGCTGAGACCTACACCAATGATAACATTTGTGCAAAAAAAATTTGACCTGACCTGCAATGCAAAACAGAAACGGCACAGTGCTTAGAGAAAAAACGATTTGAAGATACATGATTTGCCTCTTCTCATGTCAACATATCCAGTGCTATAACACTTGACTCAGGTATGACAAAAGTTTGCAGACTATTTCCCGGAGTACCCATGACATGGAAACCTTTGGATTTCAGACCCTTTCTCTTTGGATCCTTCTTCAGAAGACATGGCTCTGTCCACTGTGTTGGAAAATAAAGTGGTGTAACTATCAGCAGTCTGAAGCTTCAGCAAGTTGACCTTTGCTTCTTTCTGGATACTGGCTGCCAGTCAATATTCTTCTCTGCCTTTCACCACCACCTATTTATGTGGCTTTTCCATTGTCACTGTCATAAAAATCAAAGGCAAGGAACAAACTGAAACCAACTCTGAATGCTACTCTGAGTGTCAGCTTCTCACCCATTCCACCACAACCCGATCTCATTATTTCCCAAGAAGCAAGCCCAAGTGTCTCGCTGAGGGTAAGCAGAATATTTATTTTGGTCATTAAAGCTGACAGTGGCATAACACATATTTACAGTCCAGTGTATTTATTTATTTATTTTTTCCTTTTTATGTCATGTTTTTTCCTATTTATTTGAGAAAGTGGACTTCTACAAAGTCAGAAGTAGGATTTAAGTTACAAAGGGTTGCAAACCTCTGGTCTACTTAACATAAAAGGCCTTTCATTCCCATAGCCAAATATGAATCAGTAAATAATTGGAAAATTAACATGCCAGGGTTTAGTTCTGAATACAGAAATTATGGCATAAAGTCTTTCAAAGGACAAGAGCGCTTAAGAAGTGAGAGGATGGGTAATGATGAGAAAGATGTCATGAGCTCCTTTTCCAATGTTAATTTGACATCTTCAACCACTGACACTTTGACTCTATTTACCCATTGTTGTGACCATAGTTGCATCACTTGAGCAAACTGACTGAAAACAGCTCGAGCTGCGTGTCGCAACTACAAGAACCAATTACACACTTTGTCATTCAATTGAAAGTTTTGATTGGTACTCTATGATAGCTTAAAGAGGACAAGACCATTCAAAACACAACATTTCACATTTGTATATCTTTCATCATTTGATTTATATTCATGTAAGATATTTTTTTATCAAACCTGGGCAGGCCAGTGAGTAATATGGGTGGGCCAGTCCCATCTAGGCCAATTACTGGCTTTGCCCCCTGCTGTGAACTCAGTAGAAACATAATTACATAAGTAGACAAATGTCCCGTGAAGCCACAATTAGCACTTTCCTCTCAAGACAGTTCAATCAAACCTATGGACCAAGCAGATGAATAAAGCGCTCTGCCTCTATTGAACTTTGTAGAACTAAAGGGGATTAAATATAAGCAGAAAAAATGCCTGCTGGTTTCTACAGTCTGAGAACCAGTGCGTACTCAACCAGCAAGTGGCCAGTCATTCATAACAACGAGGCCACACTGCTACAGAGGACTTTTGAAACAGCTTCACCACTGACCTTGCTTTGTGTATCTCTATGTACGTGCATTCTTTTGCACTGTGTTCAGCTTTTAACATACTGCATTAACTACACACAAGGTTCTATCCACATCATTATACAACAGACATGTCATGTGGAAAAAGATCAACAGAGCTTTTTCGCAATAGTTTCCTCTTGTTCAATTATACCACCTTGTTTCTCATCTGTCTGGCTGTCATCTCTCATCAAGGCCCTGTAGGATAAATACAAGTCTAATTGTGAAAAGATATGTAAAAAGTCATTTTATATGTTCTCAAAATCATTTACCATAAAATCTAAATGTTTCAAAATTAGCATTCTTTACAGCAGTACAATTTGTCTTTATTGGCAAAATCATGCAGACAAGAAAATAAATCCCAATGCTTCCAATCCAATCAGGATCTTACTTTGGCTAATTAGTTGGTAGAAAATATGTTAGGGAGCTCTGTGATAGGTGGTTCCTCTGTACATTTGGGGAAGGCCTTTAGGGACTTCAGTAGTACTTTAGGGGAATGAGTTAATTCATTGACCGTCTGTTTGTTGGTTCATCGTGATTGAGGGTTTGTTTTATCCATGGGTAGAGGTTTCAGTATCTCGTCTGTGTGTGTATGATAGCTGATTTGTGCTCTCAAAGCAGCATTGGACCAAAAGAGAAAGGGAGAAAGGTGCAGAGGCAGGTGCAGCACTTCAGGATGGAGGAGGTTGAGGGAGAGATGGTGTTGACATGGTTGTCAATACACAGAGAGAGAGGGAGATGGGGATAGAGGACCTTAGCCCCATGGTAATAGTTTATCACTTGTCCTAATCAGCTATCCCTATATTTTTCTAGTCAGCTTGCTCATTTCCCTGTCAGTCAACTAATGTTAACTCTTCTGCCTTCCTGTCAGTTAACTGTCTAGTCCTCAGGCAGTCTTGTCAGATAGATAATCCTCACTCACTCATCAACTGTGTCCATTTTCACTGTAGAGCATGCATTTCAACCCTAAGGCCCAACAAACTTGCCATAAATGCAGACAGTTATATACACTGTATGATATTATGCTGGTAAAAGAGAATTTAATCAACTGACAAGTGATGTGCATGTCCAGCTGTCATTGCCTTCAGCGCCATATGAAACGGTTTCTTTCAACAGTGTTGTTAGCTTCCAGGAAATATGTGTTGGGTCCTATCTTCATTTATTTTATGTGGGTCTGGATGTGGTTAGATGTCAAGCAAGAGGTTATAAGAGTGATCTGGGTATTTGGGCAACGCTGGTCTCTACCTTTTTTGTGAATAAATGATAGGGGCGCTTAGGGGTGTGACGGTGGCTGGAGGTGAAGACAGATTCCTGTTTCTCTCTGACGTCTAACAACACAAAGGTCATTGGAAAAGACATTCAATGGTACACACTCTGCAACTGTCAGCAGCAGAGGATAACATATAGTATTTAGTAAAAATGAACTGTGGCTTACAGTATGTATATTTTTTCTCAAGTCTGACTGGTTATACAAAACTCCTCAAGGAAAGACATAAAAGGAATTTGTTTTCGTGCCCAAGAATAAGGTCTCGAGTTTAGAGGTCAACACCACAAAATTCTAAATCATGAATAAGTTACACTGAGCAAGTGATTATTAATATATTATAATTACCGGTTTGCTGCATTTAATACAGTATATAAATAAATAAAATAAAGTTTCTACAGAATATGCAAGATCATTGTGTTTGACAAAGTCTTGTTGGTCCCCCAGGTGTCTCTTTCTCTTTTCCATCTGTATGATACATGTTGCCCTTGGAGCATGTTATTCACAATCATAATCAAAAGACTCACAGTGGCTGATGTTACTTGAGACAGTGTTTATCCTTCAGGCAATAATCAATTGGACAAATCCTACGAAAGTGTACGGTAAACTAAATGCTGAATAAAATAAGATAAGGTGTCATCTTTATAAGATGCAGACAGCAGAACAGATCTCACTCTAACACGTGCAATATACTGAATTCAGCACTCCTTGTAACCTTGTAGTGAAGATAAGTGTTAACTGCTGCAAATTGTACAGAAGGAAAAGATTGTGGAAAACTCACCACTTAGAGAAGGGTAAGAGAGCTCTTGTAAATGATAAAGTCAAGTGGACAAATGTAGAAAAAAATAAGGTTGTTCTGAAAGCAAATTACAAGACAAATTTCGACCTTTTGAACTAATTACTAAAAGTTTTAGTCATCCCTTCCAGTTAAATGAAAGTTGGCTCAGTTTATTCAGATTGAAGTGTTTACATGACACAATCTATTTTCACTAGGCTTTCATTTAAATTCGTGATGAAAGGCTCTGTGTAAATGTAGCTATAGATATCAATTAACCTGTTAGCTAGACACTTAAGACACTTAACTTGAGGTTATATGTAAAAGTGTTCTCTGAAAAGTTTCACCCTGCACTGAACTCTTCAATGGCAATGGGTTTTTATTCAACATTAAGGTGACGTCAGCTCGTTGTGTGTGCCCCTGACCGTTCCGTACCCTTTGTTGCTCAGCTTGTTCCTAAGGTTTTTCCAAGAGTTATTTGTGTTGTTCACTCACATATTTTGGACTGGATTTCAGCTTGAACATGTTATGGATGTATTTAAGTTGACATTTTGAGTATAGAACAGGTAGTGAGATACTATTACTGTAGTTGCATGGTTTATTGACATAGCCTTTGGAGCCAGCAGAAGTCATAGGGGATCTGAACTTTGGGCTAGAATAGAGTAACATATCTTGCTTAATCTTACAGCATATTTCAGGAACAATGGAACAGTTTGTATTTTCATTCGGTCTTGTTATGCTAGTCCTAACCACACTGTTCCTTGCTGAGAGTTCCTGCTGCTGTGCAATTCCCAAAGTAGCAACTATAAGAACTTCCTTCCCAACTTGTTGAGCAATATTCCTACTTGGTTAAAATTGGTCGACGGGAACCAAGCAAAGCCAATACTTTGTGAAATCTCCATTAGGAAATTCCAACCACAATGTTGTATAGCTCAGGCCATGCAATGTATAAATGCCTCCTATAGGACGATAATAAAAGTAAAGGCAGCACCATTAAATTACAAGGGTGATTTGCCAGCACTTCATGAGATGTTTTTGAATCCACCTCAGCTGTTATGTTATTTCATGCTACATAAATGTCTGTGTTGACTATGTCATACCGTCAAAATCATATAGATTATATGACAACAAACCTTGAGGATCTGAAGAATTGGAAAACCTCTGCGACATAAAGAGATAACTATTTTCAAGGAAGGCATTGAAAGATACATTAAAAGTCACACGAGGAAGGATAATTTCAAAAAACGATCAAGGACAAGGTGGAGAGTATTTTTATTGCAAGGAATTCCAGAGTGGCATGGAAAGGAATTGAAACTGACTATGCTGACTGTGGGAGCTCATAAGAGCAAAGAATTGCAGGACAATTACATGGACGAAAATGACTACTCTCTAATTTCTTATCTTTTTGCCAGATTTGAAACTGACCACACCACAGCTTTACCGGCACAAGGTTGCAAAGATTAGTTGACCAGGTGATCAAATATCTTTGATCACCTGTATCTCTCTAGGATTTAGGTTTTTAAAGGCTGTGAAGCCCACAAAAGTCCAGCACTTGAATCAATCACCAGTGATGTATTAAAACGTTTTTCAGACCAACTGGCAGCTATATTTACTTTGATCTTCTAAAAATCGCTTGACCTTCACTTGGTCCTCCTATTATGGGAAAAAACTGATCATTCATTCCTGTGTCTAAAACCACTGATCTATCTTGTCTAAAAGATTACCACCTGATTGCTTTGACTTACCAATGAAATGTTATGAAAAACTATTGTATTGTATTGTATTGTATTGTGTTCTATTGTATTGTGTTCTATTGTATTGTGTTCTATTCTATTCCATTCCATTCCATTCCATTGTATTGTATTGTATCATTCTACATTTAAAAGGGTCTAGTAAGTGTTGTGATCATCAGTCGGTGGTGGAGGAGATGCAATTGGTGGTACAAATAACTTGAGATCTAAACTGGTAACAAATTTTAAGCCAACAATGGCTGTATTTCTTGTGAAAGCTGTCCTCCTGTGATTGTGAGTTTTTCACGTTGTTGTTATCTTTTTATGTCTTTTAGTCTTATTGAGCAAAATTGTCAGTATTGCCAGCATTGTTTAGCAAGACAGCCTTAGTGACATTGTGTTCTCTCACATTGAATCGTTATGCTCCATTGGCACTGCTGGATGGCACACTGCTGTGTAGTAGTTTTGTGTATTTTATGAAAGCTGTATACCATGTGAGGACTATCTTTTAAAAGCTTTTTTTAATTTCCCTCTTTAAGTGGTCTAAAATATCGGTCCTCATAAACACCAAAAAAGAGAGAGTAAATTTGACTCCATTATAACTACTATAAAATACAGTAATAATAATAATATAAAATGTCTTAATATAATAAGTTGTTACTGTTTGAAGTTAAATTGTCAACACATTCTTTACAGTATTGAATAAAATGTCCTTCCATATGCTATGCTACACACTACTTTATAGTTTGTTATAAACCATGTTATTAAATCTTTGCTTTTATATGGTAACTAGAGGGAACTAGAGGGACTTGAATGTCCAACAACAAAACCTTTCCACAAGCTCGCATACATCTTGCATGTCAATTTTCAAAATCTAATTGGACTCCTCACAAAATATCTGACTTTCTTTGACTATGAAACAGTTGCAGACATTAGTTTGTCAGTTTCCATAAGTTTCAAACAATCTTGTCACCTAAACATTTCATCCATATGCAACTAATTTGCATTAGAAAATACATTTTGTAGGAATCATAATGCTGCCCGGGTTACTGTTTGTTTTGTTTTTATCAAAAATAATGAGGTGTATGCTTGTAGTCAGTGTTTTTCTAAATATCCCTGTCTTCATATTTCATTCATCCACTCTACAATGTCTGCTCCTGTCAATTAAAGCATGACTTAAGTTAAGGTTGCAGGAAAATGTAATTTCTTGTCTTGTTTAAAAACACAACTCAACGCAGACTTCAAAAACAAGACAGGACAATTTGACTTTCAGTATTTAAGAAAAAAAAAAATCTTTCTCTAACCTTGACCAATTGTTTTCACCAAAACCAAATAACAGTAGTGGCAAAGACGTGCACACCACCACACAACCATCCACTTCATTACTTCTGTGCAGTATAAAAGCTAATCTTTCCAGGAAATATACCTCATCCTTAATTAGTGGTGTATATATATAAATGTATTTGACAGACAGGATTGTTGCATCCTGTACAGATGTTGAGCATGAGCCTTGAACTCAGACAGGTGACAGCACACAGTGAAGCGGCTATATGTCATCCTTTAGGGAGGCAGTGGCTGGTATCTCCACCAATAAGGGCATGATACAATATTTGTGTGTGTGTGTGTGTGTGTGTGTGTGTGTGTGTGTGTGTGTGTGTGTGCATTTGCAGTATTAGTGCATATGCAAATCCTACCTCACACTCGCTTTGGTTAAAGTCTTTGTGCTTTTAAACATTCAACTTAACTCTTTTAAATTTGAATAAAATTTAAATTGTATGAATGTCAATGACTTACATGCTCACATAGAAAAAATGTACAATACATATAAACTCAGAACAGAATGCTACATCTATTATTTAATCTCCTATCCTCTGCATGTGCACACTGTCATTTCACATCTGTGACACGCAGCAACACCCGCAGATGACATTTTTCAAACCTATTTTCAGGAGAGTGGGTGTTGTGTGGATGTCAGTGGCACGTTCACCTACTACATCAACTACAGAATAAAAACCTTTTGGCCACATTAATATGCACAGCAACTGATTGGCAGGACGCCAGCATATGGAAAATATGTTCATCCAAAATTGCCTTAGGTGATGCTGCAAAGCAATAACTGTATAATCAAGATATCTCCCTGTCTTCTTCTTCCACCAGTTCCTCTGCACCATCACTAAGTTCTGCTTCTGTGTTGTCTTTTATCTCTTTCACAGCAAAATCTTTACTGTTACGTGGGTGTTTTTAGTTTCTGCAAACTGTAGGTGTAAATTGAAAATGGTAAAACTGTTTCAAATAAGTTTAAGTGGGCACAGTTTTTATTTCTATGAATAATATGAATAATTAAAAGTAAATTCTAACAAAATCTTATTTCTCTTCATGTGTAAATTACTTATGATGCTGTTTTTTTGCACTTAATTTCAATACATCTATCACCTTCACTAAGTGCAAAACAGGCTCATATGTAAAATGTACATGGAGGAAGTGAACGAAGTAAAAGAATGAACATGGAAACTAAGAGATGTGGCTCCATTATAGTACCTACGAGAATTAAATGACTTGCATTTATTTAGTTGCATGGAGTGTGGATCGGTACTGAAGGACCTTACCCTTTATTTTGATCTTCATACAGCCTTTCTGATAGGAACTGGGGTGTTCAATTTCAAATATTTCAAAGCTACTGTATGTGTTAATGTTTTGGGGCTTAATTCTAATTAACTAATATATATTGACAAAAAGCTATTATGAAAGCATTAATTAATTTCCTCTTTAAAACATGCATTGATACGTTGATCACTGACACTGAACAATGTAAAATAGTCCACTCAGTAGTTCTATTTACTCTGTCATTAATGGAATTTAAAAAACCTTTTTGTTATTCCTTTATTACTTTTTGTTGTGTTATTCATTTGTCTTCTCCTTTAACATTTACAGTTCACATTATGAAGTGATAACTTAAGTATAAAAACAGCTCTTCATAAATTAAAGATGTGTAAGAAATGTGCCTACTAAAAGATAAATGAAGTCCGACCCACAGACCAGGAGCAGAAGCTATAAACATTAAGGGGAAAATAACCCTCTGCCTCATAGCTGAACACTAGATTGACGGCATCTTTACTGAGCGGGTTTTTAAAAAATCACATTTTGTTTGATTAAAATCACATATCTCATTTAACAGACGTAATCTGCTTTATCTTTTTAGCTTAGACTTATGCTAAATATAGCAATATGCCAATATGGTAAAGCGCACTGTGACAAATTGTTTCCTCTTATTTCCTTCTTCTTTCACTCCACCTGATAAGATAATTGGTTTAAGCTATCTCCCTTTATCTCTGCTTTAATGTACCTTTAGTGGCAACACATCAGAACAGGTAAAGAGAGGTTATACAACTCAAAGCATGCTGTTTGACCTGTCTGGACATTTTCAATGCTTTGAACTACCTCAAGGAGCAACTAGCTGCTTAAAACCTTCTTGATGAGGGCCAACAGGACTGTGTACTGTACAAGTCACTTAACTTGTGCTTTTCAGCCATACTAGCTGCATGGATCTAGAAGACAATGTTGAATATCTAAATACAGTACATATAAGTTGGATTGCCATGCAATTTTGTAAAGTTTTTCATGATGGCAAGAGGATGAACCTCAGTGAATGATATCCACAATTATTGGATGGATTAATGTATCCTAAATATTTTTGATCCCCAGAGGATATCTCCAAATGACTTGATCCCACTGACCTTTTATGCCACCAACAGGACAAAGTCTTCACTTATCCTGTTAAATACCTCAACATCTACTGGATGAACTGCTATGAAAATGTACAGTTTCTACACAATGTATCATAAGGACTTTGTTGATCCCAAGACTTTTTGTCTGGTGTCATCATGAGGCTGACATTTATGGTTTTGAGTGAAATGTCTCCATAGCCATTGGATCGATGTCCCCATCATGGTGAACTACAATCAAATGCTGATGCGTCAAATATTCATCGGGTGCCATCATCAGGTCTAAATTTTAATTGGTTCAAAACTGGTCTTTGCCTAAATATCTGTAAAACTAATGACTGTCATCAGCATCAAATGTACCTTGCGTTTATTGCTAATGAGCAATATAAGCATTCCAACATTATTCATTGTTAGCATGCTTACATTAACATTCACCTCAAAGCATTGCCACTAGCATGGCTGTAGAGTTTTAGTGTTGTTGGTTAGTGGTTAAGTGCAGTGGAATAAATTAAAATGTAACTCCAGTGACAGTTAATGAATATGATGAACTGTGCCTCCATACTTGTCATAATGAAAGCAATAAAGTGACCTTAGTTAAATAATGGTTGCATAATTATTCACTGGTGCGGCCAGTTGGTTTTAGAAGTAACTTAATGATTAAATGGAGATCACCTGTTTGTAGTCAAGGAGTTTCAGTTGCTTTTGGTATAAATAAATGGTGGGTTAATGTCTACAAGTTAATGCCTGAAGAATAACATCTCAGTAAAAGGTGATTGAAAAGCCCAAGTTAGGAGATAGATATAAGACATTTTCCAAGTTGCTGATAATCCTTAGGAGTACAGTTAAATCAGTCATTAGAAACAGAAAGCATTTGCCACATCTGTAAATCTATATCCTCAAAAACTGAGTGTGCAGGAAGGAGACTAGTGAGGGAGGCCACCATGAGATCACTGACAACTCTGAAGGAGTTACAAGCTTCGGCTGAAGCTGAGATTGCAGTGACTGTTCCTACAACAACAGTTGTCTGGGTGTCGCCATGCAGTTATGAGAGACTGGCAAAGAGAAAACCTCCATTAAAAAATCACAACATCTGGGCTACAGTTTACCAGATGGCACATGGGAGATGTGGGAGAAGTCAGCTGGAAGAAGGTGCTGTGATCTGATGATACCAAAAGAGCAGTTTTGCAAAGAAGAAAAGGCAAAAAATTCAGATTTCCAGATTATCAAAGCTGACAGAGACCTATTCACACTGACTCAAGCTTTTAATTACTGCCAAAGGTGCATTTACCTACTATGAAAAGGTAAATACTAAAATCTACTTTGATTCAATATTATCAAATATAAAACATGAAAACTCCCAAAAAGAGATCTTATGTGTCTTATGTGTTATAGATACAGTTTTAAAGGCTTTTTGTATTTTAGTGTGTATTAGTGGCTGTCCTTACTGTAAGTTTCAAGTTTATTCCTGTTTTATTATGCAGTTTGGTTGCATTTTGCATACTTATTGTTTGCGCTCTACAAAATACTATCAGAGCCCTCCGGGATTGGGTAGCTAATCAACTTTCTAACTCTAGCTTTAATGGTAGGTATTATAAATATGTATGAAGTGATGCTTCACATTCAAATCAGTGTGCACAACAGAGAGCAATGGATGTGATGGTGCATAATGTATCTGCACGCATTTCACTTTTAGACAAAAGCCTTGCTTGAATCAAATATTCATTGGGTGGAAAAGTGGTCTTATACTGGAATGTGGTGTCTTTTGGTACAGAATAAAGATTAAGGATTACATTTTTTTAAAACTCATATTCTTTCAATGTTTGGAACCCAGGTGATATATATTTTTCATTACTTTCAAATCTCACTGATACCTCTCCTACTGAAACAAAATCCAAGTAGATCAGAGATAGGGGTTGTGGCAGTTCATAGCAATGGTACAGCAACTCCATTTCAAAAGGATTTCCAAATGAAAATCAACATGCAGAAAATTGCTGTGATGCACTTTTAAAGCAGTGAATGACCGAATGTAATGATGACATCTTCAAAACTGTTTTCCCCTATAAACATTATGAATGTTGTGAAGCATCACTTACAGTCTATGTGTGTTTAGAATACAATAGAATAGAAAAAAGCAGCAGCTGGTATAAGAATCACACATACACAGGGGTACCTACTGAAGTCAATGCATATGTGCTCTGGCATTTGCACACCCAGAACTGCACACACACACACCACACTCCCAAACCTCAATTTGCGCTCATATTTTGGCAGAAACATCCACACCTCTTCACCTCAGGAGGCATTAGGATGTGATGCGACTGATACAGGATTATTCGCTACATTTGCTGGGAAGCGGCAGGTGTTGTTGATCTCCCAGTAAGCAGATGATGTTTGTTCAGTCTTAGCTAATGTGTCAACATTTTTTTTTCTAAAAGGTCAAATCTCACTTTAAAAGTTAAAAGCCCTAACCATCCATATGGCAACGAGATAATTAGAATTTTTTTTTATTATTATTATTATTACAACAAGTGTCACCTTAAAAGTAAGACTATTATTACTATGGCTATCAAAGGACCACTTCTGTAATAATTTGTATTTCAGGGGGCATTTATTCCAAATAATGAATATGCAACTAATAACTTCAGCTAACCAGCCAGTTAAAATTGACCTGGCTACCCAAATATTTTTCCTAATAATGCTTATAACTGATATATATAAATTATACATAAACTATTAATTAACTTTTAATAAAGACACCTTGCAACCCTTTTAAAAGGGCAGCCCTATTAAAATGTGTTAAAATAAACCTAATGCCTCATCAGTCTAAAAAAGAAATGGGCAGTAAATTTGCATTTAACTGTCGGCTCCATTCTTCAGAAGTTGTGAACCCACTTTTAAGTTCTACACTGCTGAGAGAAAAAAAGCAACAACTGCCAGTCATTGTATACTCAACAATTTTACAACATGCCAACAACTCACTCCTTCATCAGCAGACACTAACACAAGCAAAGCCCTGGGTAGTTGGGCTTCTGCCAAGCATGGAACATGAGTGTCATTTTTACAATGCGGCTTGACATCACATTCCCACCGCAACACTGCAATTTGTGTGATAAAGGCGGCACGTGCCGCTCTGAGAGGGAACAGGGCACATGAACAATAAGAACCCTGCGCCGCTTGTTCGACTCAGCTTGAAAGTTTGTTAAATTTACTTTAAACACCCTGGGAAGGTGGCAGGTTGCTTTCCATCCCCTGTAGGCCTAATGAAGTGGATGAACAATTTCAGCCAAAGCGGAGGACATTTCTGGTCAGGCTTAAGTCTCCCAGTAGGTTTTTGAAGGATGCATTTCTCTGTGTGCTTGCGTGGAGCCACAGGAACAAGGCTTTCTGGGTACTGCTACACAGTAGGTGTTTTATTGGACTTCAACTCTTAACGGGCACACAGAGACATGAGCTGGTAGAGGATGGGTCAAAGAAAGAGAAAGTATATTAAATTATAGGTGACTGCAGTGTGGTCAAGGTTAGGGAAAAACTGTGGTTATAGTAAAAAAATATATATATATATAGCGAGGCAAGTATATTTGCTCAGCACCTTTCCACAACAAGGCAATCCCAAGTGCTTTATATATGGAGTAAAAGGCATTATAAAGGAAACACAATGCAATATAAAAATATATATATACTTGGATTTACAAGGAGAAAAATAAAAATAAAAGATAAGAATGAGTTAAAATCGAATAAAACAGAAGAATAAGAGTCACAGATACAGTGCAGTGCATGATATGAATGAATAGTGCCAAATTGAATTTAATAAAAAGCAGTGACAAACAGAAAAGTCTTCAGTCTCGATTTAAAGGAACTGAAAGTTGTGGCAGACCTCTGCAGTTTGTTCCAGATATTGTGAAGCCTAGAAACTACACTGCTTCTCCATATTTAGTTTTGATACCAGGGGCAGACAGTAGACCTGTCCCTGGACTGTCTGGACTATTCACAATGAAATTGCATTTTGGTCCTAAAACCTTCAATTCTTGATAAACCAATAGTAGATTTGAAGATGTAATATTTGACAAACAGGAAGCAATCGTAAAAATCTAAAGAGCAATGTGATCCACGTTCTTCATATTAGCTAGGCAGCATTCTGGATCAGTTGCAGCTGTCTCGCTGTCCAGTAAAGACACTGTTACAGTAGTTGTCAAGCCTACTGAAGATGCATGGAAGTGTTTCAAAATCCTGCATAGACACAAAACCTTTAATCCTTGATATGTTAGTCTTAGTTTGTAGTCTTTAACATTAGCAATTGAAGCTACACACTTTTTTAATCTTTCTTCATTGGCTCCAAAAGGTATTTTTGGTTTAGTTTTTTTTAAATGGAGGGAACTTTGCCACATCGTCATTGATTTGTTTAATGCATTTAGTGGGATTTTGTAAATCTGTATGTCATAATTATGGTGAAACATTTTGTTATTTTCCATACTCTGAGCTAGTGGAAGCATGGAGAACAAGAACAGAAGATGTCTGAGAATGGAGCCTGGTGGAACTCCATATTTAAACACAGACTGACGCAAGTCGTTCCTATCCTTCAAATAGAATTCAAACAAGTTTAGCACTGCCAGAAAGTCCCAACCTGTTCGTGATCATGTTGTGAACACATGTGATCAACCATGTCAAATGTAGCGCTGAGATCCAGTAATACAAAAAATGAAATTTTGCCACAGTCTGTGTTTAAGTAGATGTCAATCAATACCATAAATAGAGCAGTCTTGGTGCTTTGGTGTGGTCAAAATCCTGACAAGGTTTTTTTTTTAGGGCCAAGCAGATCAGATATTGATGATAAGGTATGGTTAAGATTAGCCAACTAAAGCACTTGGTTGAGGTGAGTAAAAGATGCCAGTTACAGTTATTATATAGGCGAACAGTAATTGTAGGTCTGTGACAGATCACCAATTCTGGTGCCCTGCATAAAAGTCAAATGCACTACATGCCCAACTACCCACCCGACCTCCACACCCTTATTTTCCGCTTCACTACATACAGAAAAGGGCACAGTAAGGGGTTCCTTGGGACACTGAACTGGGACGTCAAACACATGATACCAGACGTGGAGCGAATTTACAGATACATCTTTGTGCTTTTTCAATCTCTACAAAATAATTAGTGTGTAATTCAAGATGATAAGGAAGCTAAAACCAGTGGACAATTTGTGCTGTATGTAAGGCCTTTTCTCCTTTTTATAGAAATACAGTACGTTGTGAAACTTGCACAAGGAGCTATATTTTTTTTTCAAAAGCCACAGTTTCAAGCCTATTGATCTTAGTGCTGAGAGCATTTTAAAGTCCAGATCAATTTTAATGATGACTAAGATTGGGTCAGACTAGTTCTTGGTCATAAAAGTACTGAATCACACTTTACAAGAAAGACATAAAGTGGAATCCCATTTTTTCCTACTTTCTAACTTAATTTTTAAAGAGCTCTCTAAATAATACATCAAAAAAAGACAAACTAAAAAGACACAAACACAACACACACAAAAACAAAACAAAACAAAAACTAAAGGAAGTATTCATTTTAGCCCGTCACTATAGGGGAACGACTACTGCAGATAATTTAAAATCATGAGAAGAACTTTGAAAGAAAACTGAGACAGAAAACGTCAAGAACAACCTTCATGTCAAGACTCCACCTATAGCCTATGGGCAGGAACACTGAGTATCGACAAAACTTCAGAACAGATAAGCAGATACTATTTTCTACTGTATGTCCTTATTAGTATTCTAGGCGCATGGTGTTTGTTGCTTCTCCCATCAATATGAAGTGTGGGTAACATGTGTGGCACAGATCCAAGTCTAGTAGCAAAGCTGGCAGAGAAATCAGGATATTGACTCTCTATAATTTACATCAGGGACTTTTGTGCCAACCATGATTGCATGCTAAACACCGATAAATAAATAAAGATGTCAGCAAACAAATACAATACACCACCGGCCAGACTGACAGCACAGTCATGGCAGATAGTCTATGGGGATATGACTAAAACACATGCTGTGAGTTGTGTGTTCATATGATCCCTTATTGGCAGCTGTCAGAACATTCATCTGACCTGATTTAATTCTTATTTATATGCATTCATTGTACTTGAAAAAACAGATGAAAGTCCTTGTGCTTTGTAGAGATGCGATTTCATCTACAGTAGCATAACAGTATGCAAAATAACAGATCTCTAGTGAAATAATAGTGGTTCAATTGTAACGAGTGGGCTGACCTTGCAGGAGAAGGCTTGATTGGCAAGCTAGGGATTGCATTGTGACAAGTCCATCAATGTACTGTAGCTGTCCACCACATACTGCTGCTTTCCATTTATAGAGCAGCAGCCCTGTCACTTAATTTCACCATATGTGACAGTAAGCACAGTAAGAGCTTTAAATGTTGCATTGGTTTTCTGATACTGTGCATACATTTGAAAAGACACAAGTCCAATTAGTCTATTTTCCAACCAGCGTGGTGGCTAAAGTCAAAGTAACAATTGTCAAGCATTTTAGCAGACCTCTTTTACTTTTTAAAAAATTATTAGCTGTCATTGTGTCGTGTTGTGATAATAGGTCGCTTTTAGCCATCTGGGACCTGAGTCTGCAGGTTTTTATCGCCAGCTGTAAAAGGGAAGAATTAGTGAAATGTTATACTCTAAATTAAAACCCTTTAGAACAAGACATAGAGGTGTTTTCTGATTTGACACTTGCAAGAGCAGGACAGCATCAGCCATTACAAGATCACAGCTTTGGTTAAGGTTTGGTATGTTTACAAAGTACACAAACTTAGAGATGCAAAAAGTAACGATGCCTTTCCCTTTCACCTTTTTTATGAACATGGCCATCTTGGAATTATTCATGGACAAATCTGATGAGGGATTTCAGTTTTATGTTCAGTGTGAGCACCCACGTTGTGTTCAAAGCATAGTGTGAGCATGGGAGCTGGAGATTTTGGTTCAGAAAAGCTGATTAAACACATAGGGACTAATTTACTAAAGGTCTGCGTGTGTAAATTTGTGCAAACTTGACATCACCCGCAAAAAATGTGCAAGCTGATGTACTAATGCAGCACACTGAGATTTGTGTCTTTTAACTGTGTAAGATAATACGTGCTGTCCATTTAGTACGTTTGCCATAATGAATATACAATGTGGGGCATTTTAACCAGATTATGCAAAATACAGGGAGGAGAAAATGAAAATATGTTATTTAGCACGCGCATTATGATTTACCAAACCTGAAGGTAATTTTTCTGATGGAAACTGCGTCTATAAATAATACCTTTGAAAGGCAGGTATTAACCTGTGCTCTGCGCTCAGATGACTTTTGTCACTGTGGAGAGGAGGAGACGGAGGCACAATGAGAGAATATGTACAGGATGGAGTTTTTCCACCTGTGTTATAATTTTGGAGTGGAATATTTTTGGTTTTACTAACAGCATTGACTCACACAGATAATCTCCCATGTCGGTTTTTCTGGTAATATTGTTTTTTGTTATAACTCCATATATTTGTTAACCTCTTCCACTAGAACCTGATCACATTTCATTTTGCGCTTGCAGCTTTCTGCTCGTCCAAACTCTCCATTAAGACATAAAACCCTCATTTAAATACTGCTGTCTGCACCTGTTGCACCTGTTTTCATTTACACAGTCATTCTTTGTGGATCATCCACAAAACTCACACAAATGAAATGCACAATCTATTGCACTGTGCACGCAATTTAGTACCCACTATTTGGGATATTAGTAAATCAGGCCCAAAGAATTAGATCAATATCTCTCTGGTTCAGCAAAAATTTAACAAACCTCACATGGGTTGGTTTTATGGAAAGATTTTTTTAAGGCATACCTGTTATTGTGCCCACTACCTGTACACGACTACTAAAACAGACTAGAATACACCATTTAAGTCGTGTCTGCTACATGTATTGAGGCATAAGTTGGTACAGTGGTATCACTTTATTCGTACTCTACTGCAGAAGAGCCAAAGTACTCAACTCAAACAACTGAAGGCGCATTTCCCTGACAAAAAATTCTTCTTAGCTAGGGAAGTGAGGCATGAGAGGTTCATAGTGCAACCTCCAAGGTCTTTTCTTCCAGCATCAGAATCACACACTTGTAGCTACTGGATTTTTCATAAAGGACACTGCCATTGCGGCTGCTCTATCCTCGACCCATTTAGTATGTTCATGAGTTATTTACTGACAATGTCAACCCATTTGAAGCTTTCTCTCCCAAGACATGCACAGTTGTATGCACACACAGAGAATACCCTGATGCATGAATGCCAAAATAGAACCAGTATTTATTTATTGAAATGAAAGCTTACTTATTTGTGTTAGAATTTTTTAAACAAGATTGTGTGATTATGTTTCATGGACATGTATTTTAACACAAGAAATCTGGCTCATGATCAATAATATGTAGATTGAGGGAATTTAATACAAAGCATACCAGCTGCTGGACACTACAATCCAAAATATCTTATAATCGCTGAGGGGGGTTTAATGTGGCACCTAAGTGGGTTTGAATTCAACTCCCTGTTACTCTGGCACTTTTACAGCAATTGATATTCACTTGGTGGCACCCCATTAGCCTAATGGTTAAGGTACATACTAAATAATTGTCCACGGTTCAACTCCCAACCAGGGGACGTCTGAGGCATGTGATACCCCCACTCTCTCTTTCACTGTGTTTCCTGTCTTTCTCCACTGACTGCTTAATAAGGAATAGCCCATTTTGCCCCTCTATGCATGAACCATATTTCAAGGCTTTAAAGGTATTTCGAATGGCATCACTCAGCCCAATACCCTCTTGAGGTGCATTCCACATGTGCAATAGTACTCCCCAAGGTCTACAAACAGTCTTTGATATGTAAAATTGGTGGAGTTCCCCTTTAAGAGCATGTTGTCATTCATGGTCATGCTTGAACACTGAAGTGCAGGCTAAAGTCAGGGGTGTGCATATTACCAACTGTCATGTCTGGCTTGGATCAATACTTTGATTTCATGCAATCACAACCACTATTTTGACCTTCACACTTTGCCAAGGCAACCATTACGTTTAAAGAACACAGTATTATCAGTGTGTAATTCTCTCTCCCTCCAGTCCAAACTTTATCACATCACATGACAGCTCAATCAGATGTTGGACGACACAAGCTGGCAGATCATCAGATATCTCATCACAGCTGAATGGGACAATCACCAACTCACCACTTTTGCTAACTTACTGCTTATCATAGCAAACCTTGCTTACTCCACTGCTGACATATACCATACTGTTATTAGCTACTTTAACATGCAGTGTTGTGAAGGTCAAGGTTCATGACGTTCAAGGGTCATGAAACATAATTCAAGGATTTACATGTTTGTATGTTATCTAATTTAAACTTGATTTTAATTAACTTTATAAGTACTGATTAAAAAGCTATTTTCTTTGTAACCTCATGTTCTTGTCTGGTTGAGAAAGGATGCTTTACATTAACAGTTGACTCCTTTGAGAAGCAAACCTAACCATGGCCTTCAGCTTCAGGACAAGTCTGTCTTAAACCTCATGTGCTATTTTCATGCTAGTTTTAATCGTTTAAATCGTTTCTCCTGTCTACACGGGACATAAAGGGATCCTTCATGATGTAACTTCATTATAAGGAATGGGGGACAAAATCCTGCCCATGCTTCATATTATCCACAGCTGAACTTTAGGGTACACTTTACACACCTACAAAACAAGGACTACAGGTGTTGTCTCTGACTGCTGAGAAGACTTTAAATGTATATATGGCATGTGAGTATTGTATTAAGATGGACTTGAAAAAAACTGAATATATTCTGCACACAATTGTCTATTCATGACAATGCACTGTGTATGGGTAATGGTAACTTCTTTCTGCATCCCATTGTGGTGTTTCTCAACTCCAACTTGGCCATTATTTTTCTTCATTATTGGGACACCCTGTCAACTATCATCATTGTCTTCTCTAACTCTGCTGTTTCTCTTTAACCATGTCTCCTTTGTAAATTGATGTACTAAGAGGAACGAATAGGGGATTATTTAATAGTGTTTAACCTGGATTCACCTCATCACCATACTTATTGAAAACAGGCTTCAGGCAGCTTTCTGTTCGGGCATCATTACTTATGTGAATTCATTCCAGTGTAAAACATTCTCATTTATCCATAGGTATGCTTGTAAATTGGCACTCCCCATGTAGTTCAAAATCAGAGTGTTTGTTTATTCAAAGCTCTGTCAGAGTTCCCACTGGCATCCTCAGAGTGTCACTGTCTCTTTGCATCATGCTCAAAAGGGACTCGAGGCACCCTGGGAAGTGCAGCAGAATGTTTATGTCAGTGCCTTAAAGTAATCCACGCAGCTTAGTTAGCTTGCTAGCTGCCTCATTGCACTGAAAATCCTCCAGGCTGCACAGTTAATCAGTATAAATGTGTCAGTGACTATAACTGGACCCTTTCTGTTCTTCACTTTCCTTATACTGTATCCTCATCTTCCTTTCAATATAATTCATCCAAACCCACTCACAAAGATTTTTTTCTGTCAGATTATGTCTATAAAATGATTAAATAGACATTGTGCTAATATTTTGATGGCACACTGAAAGTCAGTTGAAAGCTTTTGACAAAAACATCCAGTATTCATTTGATGTTTTTTCTTTGGTTTCAAAAACCTATTTCCAGTATACTGAAATTGATGATAAGTATCCATTTGAATAATAATTTAGCACTTTAAAGCCACTGAGAGGAAACCTCGCCAAATTAGATTTAGTTATTACCACTGAAGAATTAATGGATCAAAGCTACTAGGGAACGGCTACCTCATTCACACATTTAAAGACGGCGAGGTTTGCGGAAGCCAAATGTTTACAGTCAGAGTATCAAAGGGAAAGTTCACTAAACCTCTGGCATCTTTAGCTAAGAGAGTGGTAGAATGGGAGTTTGGATATTGCATCTATCTGGCTGCTAATGGATTTGACAACAAATGTTAAAAATAACATGATGACACAATATCCATTTCCATAATATCCCCTATTTTGTGCCAGTGCTGCAGCTCTCAATACCAGGCCAGTGGTTTTGTATGTTTTATCCCATTTTATGTGAATCGAATACAAACAACGTCAGTAGCTTAAAACATGTTTTGCCTATCATGATCATGGTTTTGTTCAAACAGGGCAGCCATTGGTTTCCATTCAATAGGATGGAAATAGCTGTAAACAGAACATTAACATATCACTTTTATGAAGTTGTTATGGCAGTTGTGTCCACACTGCTTGTTTACACATCCAGAAGACACAGCTTTGCATTCTTTTGGAGTTATGTTTGTGTCCATTAGCTCCAGAGGGAAGTATTTGGCCCTTTAGCTGCTAAATGCTCCACTCTGTTCCTCCAGAGAATTGCTAACTTTGTCTGTCTGCTGTTTGGTCCTGGGCCAGCAGTGTACAGTGAGTTCATCAGAGCGTTTATGCTGAAAACCGCTTAAGGAAAAACAAGGCTTAAAGTGAGAGTGAACGATAGCACGACAAAAGCAGCATATTATTCAAAAGAAAGAAAAAAAAGCTTTGTTAACTCACAAGGAGCAACAAAGTCAGGTGATAATTCTCGGTTGGTTTGGCACTACAATCAGCTATAGCATAGAAAACTTGGAGCAGATTTAGATTAAAGGTTGAAAATGATAACTGAAGTCTATCTGCAAAACTAAATAATAAGATAACTACAATAGTCCAGAACACAGCAGCATTTCACAAAACAAACCGATCAACATTTTAAACACATTTTCTGTGTTTTGTGTTAAACCTGTTAACTTGTCCAGTACTGAACTGACTTATAATAACATCTCAAATCTGTTTCAGTAGATGTTCTGTACATATATATTTAAACAATCCTCTACATGTAAACTTCAGAATCTATTTGCTGCTGGAAGAAACCGAAATGCAATTTAAAGAGAAGTAGACTACGCCTTTCAAACAATAAAAACATTTTTCCATTCACTTCTTTGCTATCACCACGTCGCAAAAAAAAAAACACATTGCTTCAGTCTTCCTCTAAACAAAACTCTGGAAAGATTTCATATACATCAACATGAGTCTATTTTGTCATCCCAGGGGTATCATGACCCCTCATGGCCAATTTAAAAGAGGCACTTCTTTTGCAAGAAGAGTGGCCAAGAGGTCCACGCTAATTTCCACTCTGAGTGAGCAAATGCTGATGACACACTATATTTATTCCAAATCTCTCTGCCCTATTGGCCTCCACATCAGTATGCAAATGAAGGGTGGAGGATTGTGGATGTTGATGGGGTGCCTGGTAAATATTTAAATTACAGAAGCATGAAGGCATAATCAGAGCTAAATTATGACGGGAGTGTTGGAATACAGGGCAGGGGAAGAAATTGCAATGCCAGTTCACAAAACAGTCACACATACGTCTTTGTGATCCACAAAATCAATATGAATCCTGCTGCCCACTCACATTGTACTGAATTCAGAATAAGGGCAGCTTTGACACTGACAAAGTAAGGCAATTAAGTGTTTTTCTTTTCGGTTGATTTTGTACAGATTTATACTGTGACAGAAAGTAGGAAACACGTCGAAATAGGCTGACATCTTGCACTGCAAGCAGATTACCATTTCAATACAATTTGACTGCATTGAATTTAGACTCGGGAGACAGGCACTGACATGTGACCTGTAAATACGCTAGCTTTTTCTTCTTTTATTCTCTCTCCCTTCGATTCTCCCTCACTGCAGGTTTCATTCTGAGGCCAGTTGGGATCTTCTAAGAATCCACAGAAATAGAAAAACAATTTAACCAAATAAATTTGTCTAATTGAAATTAATATTGAATGTTGTGCAAATTGTACAGAACTACATCAATGCAGCCCCAGTAGCAGCTTGTAGATACAATTATGGTACAGGAGACAGCTCCTCAATACATTCCTTAGGCAAAATAGCGAACTCCACTAATTGGACTGAATCAACTTGAAGCAGCCAGTTCCCAAAAGGCAACCACATTATACATCACTAATTATAGTCCCACTACATGTGTGTAGTGTGAAAAAACATGAAGACAAAGTTCTCAAGCAAGACTCATATTATGTAATAATAAAGATATCATTTAATAACTAAGCTCTGTATTACAGGGTGACTTTATTGGTATGTGAAGTACAGCCATAACAAAGAAACAGCATTTATAATTCACATATATATGGTGCAAGCATGATTAATTAGGATACATACAGTGTCGGGGTTAATCAAATTACCACTTTGCATTATTGCAATTCAATTTAAATAAGTCATCACTAACAGAATAAATAGAAAGAGCTGCACTGTTCCATCTCTAAGATATTTTACTAACTTTCCTAGCATTCATACTATGCTTTCTCGGGAATAAAAATCACCACAGTTTTAAAAGGAAAATAATCACACCATGTCAGATTGAAATCCGTTATTTCACATTTTGCTGAAACATATTTCCACAGACCCGAGACTTCCACCATATGCTGAAGACTGTGTTCAAAAGAATTCAATACTGACTGTGGTCACTAAGGTCAGCAACAGTCTCAGGCTTTATGCGTGGATGCTGCACACATGTCAAAGGTGCCATACTGTCCAGGGCTGCCTGACTCCTGCATCGCCCTCTGCACAGTGGTGCAGCTGAGGAGGCAGTCGATTTGAAGTAGTGGGTCACATCTTAAGTACATAAGCCTATTCTCAGAGACGATTTAGAAGATGTGGGCTAACCTACTATGTGGTCATGTTTTTGTCTGTGTATAGACACACACTGTCAAAAAATGGTAAGGAATTAGCAGTGTGCTTGATAAATTTACATTTTCATAAAAGACAATAGATGAGCAGGATTGTTTCTGGAATAAATAAGTAAGCAAGGAGAAGTCTGCCATTGGTAAGCACTGTTTTAATAGTTATACAATATATTAATGTATAACTGTTCTGCATTACCCAAATACGTTTTATGGAAAGGTGATGCTGTCCAAGATACAAATTTAGATAGATTGCCATGAAATTTTGTTCAGCCGTTCATGATTGAGTCCCCAAAGGATGAAGCCTAATTAGTTTGGTGATACCCTGGATTTTCATTTTTGGGTTAGTGTGAAATGTGTCAACAACTATTAAATGGTTTGGCATGCAGTTTGGTTCAGACATTCATCTCTCCCTCATGGTTAATTGTAATAACTTTGTTGATCCCCTCATCTGGTGCCATCATCGGGTTAACGCGTTTGACCACATACTTGCAAAACTAAAGATATTAGCCTCAGCTGTTCCATGTGCAATTATCAAATGTTAGCATCATATGTTTAACTAATGTTGATCATGATAAATCATATTTTAAATTAGGGCTGGGTGAAGTGGAATATCGGATGTTGTGGATTGATAAACAGAAACTGCTTCAGATTTATCCACATATCTGTCCTTCTACCTTCAGATGGTTTCACCTATATTTTAAAGATAAATGCAGACTGCTTTAACAAGGTTTTATTACTTAAACAACTTAACATTAACCATTTTTATGGCAATAATCTGCTGAATGGGGAGTGTTTAGGTGACAACAAATTCAACTACAATGTGCATTTGCTGAAGGAATTGTTTGTGATTGCTGCTACCTGATTAGACTGCCAGTAATCAGCAGATTGGGAGCACCTGCATGTGTCTGTGTTTTTGTTCAATTATTTTGAGTGCTGCTCTTAACTGGGATCGTACTCAACTGTGGGATACAAAAGCAACACCTTAACCACTTAATGCACGCTGTTCCGTCTACGGAACGGGACGGATGTTAGGAGGTAGCCACACGTTCTTCTGAATGTTTTAAACACCAACCCTTAAACATATATATTCATGCCGTACATCGTTGGAAAGCTTAGATTGTCCCGATTCATTCAAGACCATTCACGACTTATATGGTTGCTCACAGCCGTAATAGTATTAGCGATTAGCTCGGCTAGCCTCTGAGCTAAGTAAGAAAAGCTATAATGCCTACATACCTTCAAAGTCTTCCCTTTATCCACAACGATCATCTTATGACTCAGCACTTTCTGTACAGCTCGCCAAGTATCCATTCTTGTGAAATCTGAAATCCGTTTCCATAAAACCGGAATATTTTCCTCAATATGTCCATGTATTTAGTCCAACACGTAACGTAATAACACAAATAACAAACCATATACGGTCCGTTTACGTCATTTCCTGACCTGCGCGTCCATCTCAGAGTACACGTGACTAGATGTTTACGACCGTGAGCCTCTCCTGCTTCTGACGACACCACACACAAGCCAATCGGTGTTTAGGATTAGGCAGTACATGTCTCCAAAGCCAATGAGGACATGTGACCGACAACAATGACGACATGGCTTTGATGGCTGTTCTAGCCTATGGAAATATTCGGTGAAATGAAGTTGATAACCTTTTAGCCAATAGTCAGAGGTTTCCAACGGTGTATGACACTAAGCTATCAGGTTAGGCTGTCCATAAACAAACTCCAAGCGTAACCGGCGTGCGCCCTCTGTAAAAATCTTATAATGCTCCCTACAGGTAAAACTGTAACAAATGCTAACTTGGTTGCCATGGAATATTACATTTAAAAGATATGTGATAAGTACTATCCCATGGACATTTGTCTTGAGAACTTGTGCACCGAGTTTCATTTTATTAAAGAGAAATAAATTGTACAAATATCATGTCTGTTATGCAGGTAGAATTGTATGAAATGTGACACACTCATACTTGTACATATTCATATATACTGTATATTTATGAATTCACATAAAGTCAACCAGGCATGCCTTCCCAAAATAAACAATCATATATATACACGCACACACACAAAAATTCAAGAACACCTATACATGCATACAAACACACACACACACACACACATTCTCTATCCCTCTCTCTCTCTCACAAACAGGAAAATTAATGAGCTCTCATTCATAATCCATGATAGAGAGAGCTATATTCACCCTTGGATGGTTTATTGACTGATTTCATTTATTTTCGTGGAATAAAAAGGAGGTAAACATTGGCTCCCTCTCACATTTCCTGCGACACACTCGCTGCACAGCATTCTGAGAGAAATGATCCCGCCAACAGCAGGGTCACTGATTGGCTACCTAATCAGTGTGTGACAAATTATCCAATGAGAAACAGGTTACCCATTTCCACAAACTAATTAACCTGGATGATAGTGAAAGAAATTATTACATTTATGTAGCATTACTTCACATCTGTCGCTAGACTACAAAAATCTTTATCCTCTTGCTTCCCCTCCCCCTCATCACCTCTTTTCTGTGATGATAAACACATAGAAATATCATTAAAGCCTACCCGTACTGTACTGTATGCATCCACATGGAGATTGTATTACAGTATCATTAAGGAGTTCACTCTATTTCAGCACCTTCAAGATAAAATGTAAATTTCTTGTGTTTGGAAAAATGTATTTATATAGGCACTTAGAGCATTGGTTTCCAACATGGAGATCAGGACCCCTTCAAGGGTCACAAGATATATCTGAGGGGTCACAAGATGATCGACAAGATGGGAAACTGAATGAAATGAAACATATTCCTGCAACACTTTGTACCGCTATTAAGTTTTCAAGTTTCATGTTTTCATACAGTGGGTTTTTTCTGTGAATTGCAGTCCTGATCCACTTAAATGAGTTTTCAACACACGCACACACACACACACACACACACACACACACTAGAGAAAGTTACATAAAATTGTAGCACTCCACTTCAGGTGACCATCTCTCAAAGAGGACATTTGGAAGTGCAAATTGCAAAAGACCATAAACAATGTTTACATTATATTCAAGTGTGGTTGTTGTTTTTTTGTTGTTGTTTTTTTATATAGATTTTTCAACCTGCTGTGCTGAAGCTAGGAGATTGTAATATGCCACTCTCCAGGTACTTTCTCCACACTTCATACAAGTTGTGGATGAGGTGTCCTATGCTGCAGCTGCTGGCTTCTGTGAAGATGTGCTGCGATTCCCCCCAAACATGATGGAACTCCAGCTGAGGCTCCACTGGGAGCCTAGTTGAAGCCCCTGATGCTGAAAACTAACATTATTTCCAATATTACTGGTTATGACAACAGGATAGTCTACAATTTCTAAAAAATAATGTGGAGTACTTTAACTTGAAAATGTCCATGAAGATTGTAATGTTCATAAAAGGACTTTTTTAAGTAATGATGACATTTAAGAACGTGTGTGAACGAGTGCCTGTTTTGATGTCTTTCCTACCACTTCCAGATGATTCTATTTTCGACTGACTTTTTGTTGCTTCGAGCTGAGGATATGCATTTAAACAGAGCCACTATGTCTTTGGCAGTCACAGGCCTTGGTTGGTGCAACATAACCTCTTCAAAAAGGTGGAGAGCACTGCACACTCTGTCTATCAATTAGAAATATGGAAAGGTGGAATGACTAGAGCCAATTCTGCCATTTTACTTCTTTGCCATTTTTTCAGTATTCCACCTGTGGCAGACGTTTTAACCATGCAAATATAGCCTTTCTCTTTCATTTGTTCAACCACTTTCTTCAAAACATGAGCATTACGATATTTGTACATATCCAAAAACATGTTGTTATCCAATTCTATCAAAATGTTTAAAGTAGGTGTAGGTTACTCCTTCTGACCAGAAATGTGAGCTTTTCTTTTGGGCATGCATCTCTACCCCAGCTGAGCAAACATTCAGTTTGTAGTTTGTTTGTTTACAACACACAGCACTGACCATAAATAGGCAAGAGGCCATGTGTCACTGCAGCAGACAACAGCAAAAACCCCAATTAAGACACATATTCCGAATGCGTTATATATGTATCTAAACCATTCTCCTAAAACCCAAATAATATCGGCATATCCAACATGAATTTGACCTGTATCAAATTCAGAATATTGTTGTATTCAGAATAATAGTGAACTATTGTGTACATGGAGAGCATGCCTGGTTGTACAGCCTTGAGGAAAAACTGAGGCTCTATACCACCATAACCAAGGCACGCTGCAATAATACAGCCCTCCGGCCTATACTTTCCAGAGTAAAGAGCTAACGCACTGATGAACAAAAGCATGATATTCCTTTTGATGTTATATTCAACAGATACAATGTCAATGTCATTTAGCTCATCAAAAACAGTTACTGTTCATTAGTATAAACTCACCTTGAAAACTGCACAATAAAACTTTATTCCAGTCAGGGCTTTCGAAAACGTCAGATGTATGAATGTCCCTCATAAGCAGTCTTAAAAATTCCCTTGTGGCCCCTCCCTCATCTGCCGCTCCCTCACCAGTGCTTTCTGCATCTCGAAATACAATATTTAATTTAGATTCAGGGTCAAATCTCCTACATCCAAAAGCAGAACCAAAGTGCACCATCCTCTTCCCTCATGACATTTATCTGGTTGGCAGGGGAGTTGACTTTTAGGATTTTACTCCCACTACTGGAGGTCAACTCTAAAAAAAAATAATGCAGATTAGATGTTTTTCTTATTTCCACAATGCTAATAAAATGTCTCAGCAGTAAATGTAAAAGGCCTACTTACTTATTACCCACCACAATGTATCTGAATGGGGGAGAGGAAATAGGTGTGGGTGGAGGGGGGATATATTCATTGGGGGCAGTCATTGTAGATATTGTGGGAAGAGGGGTCCATGATAGATGTAGAGGGGGAAGTTACCATATATGCAGTGGGTGAAGGGTCAACTGTAACTGTAAGGAGACACTTTCACAAATTGTATACCAATCTACTCCCAAATATGATTATCTGTCCCCAAACATTACCGTATCAGTCAAGCTCTTTCAATCAATCGTGAAGCAAATCAACATGACCTTCTCCTGAATATAAAGGGCTGATCTCCCTAATTGCCTGATCATGGAAGTGGGGGTTATAATAGTCATATTAAGAAGAATGACACGCGTCTGCACATCCACCTTGCAGAGGTCGTATCTCTTGTCAGAAATGAGGGGAAACGCTCATGTTAAGGAGTGTTGAAAGTCAAACTCTGGCTGGATCTGCAGAATGACCAACCTGTGAATGTGAATGGCACTACCATCTATAAATGTGTACATATGTAATAAACTTAAAGCATTAAGTAATTGTACTGCAGCTTATATCTGCCACACTATTTATTTACTTATGTTCTCAGAGGCATCAACGTAATAATGTGAATGTTCTTACTCCTTCTACTTGTACTGTATAACATTGGACCCGTAGACTGAGATAAATGACTATGTGAGTCATCAAGGGTCTTCGTCTCCTTGTGAGTCTGATGTGAGGTTCAGTCTGATTCATTGCGGATAGCCTCAAACCTTTTAAAGACAATGCATACAAATGAGGCAAGAACATCAACAAGGGTGAGAGCTGGTGACTGTGGAGGGAAAACATTAAAGTTAGAGCTCACTGTTCTATGGGCTTCATATAGATCTGGCACAGCATGGCATAGCAGTGTGACTATGATTTTCCCTCTAGTCACCAAGGACCTCAACCTCACTTGACTTTTGTTCAAAATGACATTTCAAAATGAACACTGTGATATATCAGCCACTTACACTGTGATGCACTTAAAGATTGCAGGTGTTATTATTACAGCAAACAGTGTGTACACCAAATATTCAGGCATTTTAAAATTGAGTAACAAACTGATGATATATATTAGGGAAAATACATATTCATTATATTATAATATACATTTATATATATGCAGGAATTGACCACAGAAAGCAGCAACTCCCCCTATGCTTTGTAACAGCATTTGTTTTTTATGTCTTTTATCATATTTCATTGAGAAGGAATACAGGCCAGTTTTAATTATAGACGCAAAAACATCTCATTTAAATGTACAACAGATGAATCATTTGACTAAATAAATGTTTCTGTTTTTCCCTTCTATTAAGTGTACTCTACACTGCCCCAACGCCTCAGATAAATAACATACTATAAAATAAAACTAACACAATATATTACAGTATAATATAAAATGCTTGACCTAAATTCAACTTAATTGATACATCACTGCCTCACCCCACTTCTCTGGTAAAATACACACAATACATCTAAGTAAAATATACTTTTGTAAGTGCTGTTACCACAGTCTGTTTTCTATTTAATTGAAAAAAATAGGGTCCTACGCATTTTCAGTTAATTTATTCAGGACTATTGCCTCTGATTGTGAGGGACAAAAATGTGGCACAAGTGCTCAGTTATGCAACGACTCATAAGAACAGTACTCGCCGGAGGACTTCTTCTTGGAGGCTGTTCCTGGAGTCTGTTGTACTTGATTCTGTAGCTCCGCCATGTGCACTGGGTCCAATGTGTACCAAGTCTCAGCTATAACCACATCTGCTATCTGACAGATCTCTCCTACCGTTTCTTTTCTTTCTTCTTAATCTTCTGAATTTTAACTGGACTCAGCTGCCTGTCCATCGGTGTGAACCACAACACTCTCTTCTGGGGACATGTGAGCAAAAATGTCCTACACTGCAGTATATAGTGCACTCTGCTGTGCCATGCAAAGACCTGCAGGGGATACTGGTGCATCTCAGTCTAAAGGCCATGATAATTCAACAGTTGACAAAATCACTGCGTTGATCCTTAATAAGTAGACAAAGTGTCCAGAGATGCATTTCATTGTCCAAATCCACTATCCCCTTTGTTTACAGAAATGTGAACAAATCATAGAGCACCCATCAGCCCACAAACGCTCAATACTTAGATTATGTGTATTTCTTCCTCATAAGGAGCTGCCCTTGCTGTAGCCCCTGAAAATGTCCATAAATTGACAGATGGTGTTGTTCTCTCCCCAATGATCTCTCCTCACTGTGGATGAACACCGTATGTTGCAACAGTATTTATGAAGCTGCCCATGACAGTGCTGGCCTGGTTGTTGTTGGACGCACAGAGAAACACCACCAGCCAACTGTAGCCTTCAGTAGTAAAAGCCCTCCGCCTGAAGCAAAACATGTAATCCTGGTGATCTGAAGGCCTGGCCAACAGAGTAATACATGCAACATATAGCAAAATAATGGTTCCATCAATCCAAAAAAAAAAAACACACACTGACAAATCAGATGGAAATGCAAAATAGTACGCTCACTGACAGAAAACAGTTAAATAGCACACGTACACTAAATGTATCTTATCAGTCTGGCAAAGCAATAAGATCATCTCTGACTCTTTGAACAGCAGCCCTTGAATTGACAGGCATACTCTGTCTCAGACATCTGCACTTCTACACCGTCAGCTCTTAGTTACGCCCGGACAGCGTCTGGTCCAATCTGGTCATTAGTACCCACCACATCTCTGACTCCTTCATCAAGGCTAGAGTCAATCGTGTCAGAGTACACTGCAGACCGGTGCAGGCTGAAGTGCTTGTGGTCAATGACACCATTAAGACATTAAAAAGAAGAGTTAAAAGAAATAAGGCTCAGATAAAATGAACAGTCGGGAAGAAATTACTGCTAGTATCCTCCACCTCACGCTTCTTTCATTGTAAAATACATTATAATTAAACTATTAGCTTCAAAGGCCATTCCACTGTTGAGACAGATACGTGTATAATCTGTGAAATGTGGTGAAGGCAAAGGAGACCAAACACCTTAGCTGCCCTTGAGTTATGGATAGACTGGAAGATCCTCTACAAAGGTGAGCTTGGTAGTCAGCATAACCTGTACAAAATGATTGTATATTTTATGGCAATGCAAAAACAGAATAGAATAGAAAAAATGAAAAGCAGCTAAAACATTTGGACAGCAGGACAACATTAGAACTGTATGTGAACATGTGTTTAAGGCAATAAGCAAGCAGAGCACAGCCAGTCAGTGTGTTTTATTTGAACTCTTTAACAAACATGATTACAGACTAGTATGTTGATCCAATATTTTCACAGGTTGTGTTGAGAGTCCAGATTCGAGCAGATGGTAGTAAGCCAATAAGCAAGCAGAGTGCATGTTATCACTGGCCCCTGACTATGTCAAATAATATATATTGTCTTCATGCATTCATTATTAGATTAATACTTAATATTTATTCATTATTAGTAATTAATTAAATAATTTTATATAAAGGAACGTTATATTGCAAATATTTGTCATTAGCTTGTTTTCAGACCATGTCAGTCAATTTGTTTTATTTGAACTCTTTAACAAACATGATTACAGGCTGGTATGTCGATCAATATTTTCACAGGTTGTGTTGAGTGCCCAGATTTGAGCAGCTGATATTCTTCACAGTGTGGACAATTACGGTCAGAAATAAATTCTGAAAGTTTGAGTATCAGGTATAAATGACAACTGTTCTTGTTGTATGTTGATAAACCTTTTTCTCTTCCTTTTTTCTTCCTTTTAATTTTAAAAGTTCTGGAGTTGATGAGAGATGTGATTTTTAATAGGGTTACATTAAATCAGATTGCATTATAATCTGCTGCTTGTTTGGAGCTAAAAGGTGAAATCTACTTTCAGGTTGTGTGAAATGAGCAACTGGTGATGAATTAAACACACCAGGTCATTTTTCTCAGTTTGGTCTTGCATTATAGTTTTAATCAGTTTAATAGGAGAAATGTTTCTATGTTCCCATCCATCAACACCTATTGTCAGATTTTAGTTTCATCCCCAAAACATCAAAGAGTTTCTTTCTAGGTTCACCATTTTTCTAACGTGCTCAACAATCATGCCGGAGAAATCCATCATAGAACAGACATGCTGCGTCCCACTGACTCAGTGAGATAGATTCAATATTCGCAATTCAACGCAGCTAATATATGGTAGTATGGAAATGTGGGGATTCACTAACTGAAGCAGATTAATTTAGTCTCAGCAGGATGGAAAAAAAGCAAATATGCTAAAAACTATATTTTTGCATTTATTAAAAAGAAAATGTGTGTATGGGGTTGAACATCAACCACTGATGAGATCAAACAATATAAAGGCATTTTAGGGTGGACTTTTCCTGTATTTACAAAATCAACATCCAACACCACAGCACCCACACCTCCACCTTCCAACCAACCAGTCCAAAGTAATCACTTTATGATAAATGTATTTAACCAGATGATTTGTATTGGAAATTCAGCTTCCATAGGGTAGGCAGTGCCTTTTCAGGAGGGAGAAGATATAGCGAAAACTTGCCTAACAAATGCTTGGTGGTGTTTAATAAGCGCCTGACAGTGGAAGGCATACACAGTGCCACTCGGCATATGGTGCAACGGTGAAAACAAAGCAATTAATGATCCATTTGGCGGTCGATAGACTCGAGGAACTTCCATGGGGCAGATGAATGAATCAGAGTTAAGAGGATAATGTGTAATATTAACTGTCATGTGTGGCATCAAATTATAATGTTAGACAAAAGACTACAAAGTAAGTAGCTGGAAAGAAACTTTTCAGTGGAGCTAAAGTTTTTTGAATTAACTTTATTGTTGTTTGGTGGTTTTAACCTTTTATCTGGTGCAGCTGCTGTACATTACAGTAATGTTAATACAACTTGATGGTTTGGATAACTTGATTGCTTGTGCATTCCCACTGTGTGTCATTTTCAATTACTGTAATTAACACCATACAAGTTACAGTTCTGCTTCATGCTCTGTCAGCCTTTTAAAAAGGAAGACTTCTCACAGATTCACAATGAATGACAGAATCAGGAGAGAGGAGACGGAAGCGAGGAAGAAATGCAAGATTTAATGGTGCTTAAAGAAAAACAAGGAAAGAGTAAAGAACTGATTCAAGAAGGAAGAAGGTGCAATTGATTCAAGATGTCAAGTAAAAGTTTAAGGAGGAAAGGGAAACACATTGAGACATACAAAACCAAAACAATGTACAAAAAAATACCAAAAAACAATTCCTCACTTATTCCACTCGGGCCAACTATCCAACCCCAGTTGGAACAAAGAGTTCGGCCAACAACTGGAGGACCTGAGGCTGTAACCACTGGTGACAGGCACAGATCTCGGCCAGCAGTGTTAAGTGATACTTTCTTATCCTACCGCGTGTGAAAACAACATCAGGATCAGGTCAGGAGTTTTTAGATCCCTTTCACCATTCAAACACACAGCAAGGGACAGATCTTTCAGCCTGTGTAACTTTCTAATCTTTTTGTGCCACTTCACTCTAAAATCAAATGCCCTACAACTGGCTAACGGCTGGAATGGGACAAAATGGAACAGGCTCAAAAACCTGACTCGTTTCCTCAACAAGCTGGCATGTATGGCACAACCTGACATCACTGGATACATCACACTTCAACTGAGACCAAGAAAGCCTTATCCCAGAAATCAGACAGAAATGAATCAGCTGTCTGACTCTTCACCCAATCTTCCAGACAGAGGAGAATCAGGCAGTGAAACCACACCTTTACCACACCCTGAAACATGCAGGTCTGGATCAGAGACATCACAGCGAGGATCAGGGTGAAAAACAAACAAATGACATGTAGAGTACTACAGAGTCTAATAGGGACAAAATGGTTTGGTCTCCTCCACTTTATCAAAGCCTCTGAAAACTATTCAAATAAAACAACCCTGGAATGGAGCATAACTGTTTTGTTGAACTCAAAACGATTAATCAGTTATCAAAATAGCTGGCTATTCAAACAAATGAAAAAATGTTCCATATGGCCCATGGTTTATAGGAGAATACCAGCCGCTGAGTTCAGTACTAATGTAAGAGTCAAGAGCTGAAATTAGCAAAAAAATAAAAACAGGTATATCTAAATGGGGGAAAATAGTGCTTTTTGTGATTTTCTGTTAATTTCATACTGTTATGATTACAAGCATTCTGCGTGGTAGCTGGCCACAATCTGAGTGTGTGAGTGTAAATGAGTGAGTGAGGAGCAGAAACATTGTAAAGTGCTTTGGATAAAAGAAGCCATTTACCTTATTTTTCTTTTCTTTTAACCACACTCCTGGAGGAAACGTCTATTTAGCTGTTACTATTGAATGGTATTAAGGTTTTAATATGCAATACAGACACAGTTTCAACTTTTGTGATATGAAATGTCTTTATTTATCTTCAAATACAAAAAAAACAAGTCTCATATAAAAGAAACAACTAAATGGCCATGCTTTGTTGCAAAAGACCATTTCAGATAATAACAAAATAACACCTACAGTATGAGCATTAGGCCTGCTTCCTGAATAATTAGATATACTCTGCTCTCTCCATCATTAGAAAAAAGTCCTCATCTTCAGTCATTGTGACCAGTAATCCTGTGCGCCCAATCCATTTCACTATGCCCTCAAGCACTTAAAAGAGCTGTTGAAATATTCTGCTGGGAAGCACTAGCTTTATTTGCACTCAGTGTTCTGTACTGTATCTGTGAGGTTGAATTAGGGGGGGAAATCAAGTTCAGATTTGTCTCTCTTTCACAGACACAGTTCCAGCTTGTCTCTATACTACATTTTTTTGCTCCTTTCTCCTTCTTTCTCCTTTCTACTTTTCATGTGATTAATATTAAGTAACAGTAACATTAGGTTAACATGAACATTAAGACCTTGTTACAAATGGCATTAACATGCATCTCAGGTGATTTAAGCACAAGTGGACAGCACTAAATACAAGTGCACACGATCAAGGAGACGCATTGTGATCCGATCACTCAAACCACTTGCCGAGGTGAACTGGGACACATTTGACCACATATCGTTTGTAATGTAAATGCTAATGTGTCCTGATGCATCCCCAGCAAAGACGTAACAGTAAAATATGTCATTAATTCAGGGTGTGGTGGTGTGGTCTTGGTAAAAACGTACCCGTGGTTGAAAAAATGGAGTGGAGCATAGATGTATGTTGGAGTAATATGAGCAGTTGGAATAGCCTGTACAGTACATGTATATAAATTCTTGAAACCTTTTTCTTATCTCTAAGTGTTTTAGCTCGCACTGGAAACAAATCTGGCACTTGTCTGACTGACGTGATAACAATACACAGGGCACTTTGACTTTCTAGAAGAAGTGACATAGGCAGCAATAACATCTGGACACCAAGTGGTCAGCTTGAGACTGATGTGAACAGCAATGTGTCTCAGCTGTCTCTGAAATCTTACACAATGTCAGACCCAGAGTTCAAAATATTATTTTTTGAGGCAAATGTTCAGATAATGCTTTATATTTTGAAAGACATCACTATATCAACCCTTCTTAGTCATGCTGAGAAATTTTAAATGAATGCTCTGCTGAGCAAAATGTGCCCTATCATTGAAGGTCACCATCTATGCTGTCAGATGATCTGCGTGATGTTCAGTATCGAAGTGAAATGCCTCTGTCCATGACTCATGACTTTTTTGGGCATTGTCATTGTCACAGAGGTTGGCACAAGACAAGAGAATGATGTTACCACTCATGGTTTACTGAATCTATTTGAACCTTAAGAATCTCATTTATATTTAACCAACACTTTTATTCTGTAGTGGAGTTTAATGGAGTCCTGCTTGGGGACAGAGACTCTCACTGTATGCTGACAACCTATCCAGGACCAGGCCTTCAACCATGTTCAACCATACCCCCACAAAATCCAGGGCAGCTGAAATGTATGTTTCACTACCTAAAAAGTGTCAGAGTTACTCCAAACAGGGCCTGTCATATCACCCTAGTCTGTGCACTCATGCACAACATTGTCATCCTGAGCCAAGACAGACTGCCCACAATGTTCCTGGAGGAGCAACGTAAAGATATGGACTCAGCCCTTCAGGAACCCATAGATGGAAAAACTGTTAGGGACCTTTACAAAAATACTCATTTCAGTTAATCCCCATTTTATTCACGGTCACGGTCTTTGTTTTGGCGTGAACCCTTGTATTTAAAAGCTTAACATTTATAATTTAAGACTGAAAAGTGTACCAAAGCTGTTTTGAAGTTATTTATTCATTCACTTATTTTTTTCAAGCTGTGAAAAAAGAAATAACCTTCTGCTGTGTTTACATTTACTGTAAATCCTCCAGTTTCTTCATCTCCAACTGCAACTTCTTAATTTTTAACTTTCCGTACTTGATGTTCACTTTCTGACTTTCAATGCCAATAAGCAGAAGGTGTCAAAGAGTAGACGATTATGAAGTTGCTAATAGCAATATGAATAGTTACTTACTTCATTCCTTGCTGAAGTACTTGTTGTTCCAGTCATGTCCTGCAGCAAGGTGTGCGGTTTTACATAATTTGAAGAATGGAGACTTATCCAAAACATTTCACATTTGGTCTTACCTCTGGCATTCCTGTGAGTGCAGAAATAGTCTCCTTATCAAGAGCTCTAGACATGCTGATGCCGTCTCCCTGCAAATGTTTGAGGTGTGTAGCTGTGAAACCAAAAGAAGACAGAATTGCGTGAGATTCCCAATGTTTTTACAAAATAAGAACTGCTCACACACATGGGTCAGGTAAGCCTCAGGCATCTTGAGTTGGGGGAACTAGCAAGAGTATAATGTCACCAGTGTTGTTGTTTTTTTAGACTGACACAGTTTGAGGAAAAGTAGTAGACAATACCTTACATACGTATTATGGGAGACAGCTAGCATAGTGGCTTAAAACTACAGTCTATGGAAATAATGTTCAACTGAAACCAGCTGCTGGTAGAACAGACATGATGTTCATACTAAACATATTTACAAAATTTTACACATTCAGCTTGTCACACAATTAAGGTTATTAATAGCTCTATTTAGGCAACTAAAAACACTTTAAACCAAGGCGGTGAAAGATCAAGGTCATGGCAATTGCTTTAGCTATATGGTTAATTATGAAGAATGTTAGGCAACTAAACCTCTTGGTGAAGGTATGGAAAAATCAGTAATCTTAGATAAATAATTGAAAAGGCGAAGCTGACTCGAATAACCAAACAGGATGTAGCCTGCAGGCATCCACTAACCCAACCCTTACTTTTCCCTGCGTTGAAACTGTTCCGTGCTGGAATTAAATGATACCATTGAGACTAAATCACTTTTTTGAATCTGTTACAGACATGAATGCAGTTTGTGAGAGACAGGATATGTGTCTCATATATAACTTATATAGCTTTCTAATGTCATGATAGCAGAAAACAATACTGTGTCTTATGTAATTTTCTCAGACAATAGTAAGAAATAATTCAGGCTTTACATACCATGCTCAGCTGTACAGTTCTATATTAATCCATTTAAAGTAATAATAGATGATGACTTTTCCTGTCACGGTCCCTCAGGTGCTTTATTACATTTCTGTATATGTATATTTGAACTCTTTTTAACTCTATTCAGATCACAAAGCAAAGTGAAACTAGTCTACACAGAGGTCACTGATGCATTCATAGGTAAGAAGACTCTTGGACTGATAAGCACATTAATTGCCAGTATTAAGAGAAATTAAGTGTTTCCTGTCTCCTAACAGTCTGGCTGAGCATGGGCTGTCAGTCGCCTGTCACTCTGCGGATGAATCCAGATGGAACTAATGGTTATGACACACTGAGTCCAGTCACTATTAAAGTGGTTAATCAGAGCAATCTCCGAGTCTCTCCAAGAGGCTTGCAGTGAAGCTTAAAAGCAGGTGGATGGAGAAAAGGGGGATGTTTTTGTGATGAATGGTTATGCGTGTGTGAGAGAGAGAGAGAGAGAGAGAGAGAGAGAGAGAGAGAGAGAGAGAGAGAGAGAGAGAGAGAGAGAGAGAGAGAGAGAGAGAGAGAGAGAGAGAGAGAGAGAGAGAGAGAGAGAGAGAGAGAGAGAGAGAGAGAGAGAGAGAGAGAGAGAGAGAGAGAGAGAGAGAGAGAGAGAGTTTGCTAATCATCACCTTCATGGGTGTAAGGTATATACATCTTTGCTTTGATGAAAAGTAGAATCAGTCATTATTACCCAAACACTCACCGTCACACAAGCCTCCCAGCTCTGTCAACCTCACTCACGTCTCTCTAAATGGCGATTCAGACCCATCCATTCATTCAGAATCAGGTCATCAACCACCCACGATGAGGCTCCCTCTCTCTTTCTCTCTCTCTCTGTCTTTCTCGTCTCGCTGTGTGACAAGACTGTGGACAGGTGGGTGTGCAGGTGTGTCCATTGATCCAAAATGACAGGTGGCCTCTGAGCCGGTTGCCTAGAGACAGCGGCTTGGCAGGCTTGCCAGCTGCACCTCAGGTAGACAAGGGACAGGCCAAACCTAGAGGCCGGGAGCTGTGACTGAGAAGAGGTCAGTGCTTGCAATGTATCGTGAAATGATTTGTTTATGAGAAAAGGATTCCGGCGGTGCTTCACATATATCATGTGTGCCGGCATTTGTCAGTAGATAGACAACAGACATTTGGTTGCTAGGAAAGGCTGGCATTGAAAGAAAAGAGTATAGACATGTAACAGAGGTTCAAGGTTTAAGACCCAATTGATCCACTAGAAAGAGAGTGGGATTACTTTATCAAAATTCACATTTAGAGCAGCGAAGCGGTGTCAAAGCCAAAGAAAATGGAACAGATTCCATTAAAATTAAGCTGCGGTGAAAGTTGCATGAGAAATATCTTTTCCCCTATGTTTATTCTATTATTTAAACAACTTTTGTCACTCAGAATACATTGTTTTAATTTTTTTGTTGTAAATTTGTATTCATATTATTTATTATTCTTATGACCTGACTCTTATGACACGGTTGACAAGGTTGAGGTTTTATTATAATCAAATTAAACAAAAGTAAACCAATTTAAATAAGTATGGGGTGTGGTTGTCAGTAGTAACAGTGGCAGGTGTGTGTGTGTGTGTGTGTGTGTGTGCAGGTTGTGCAAAGAAACTGAAACAACATAACCAAAGCAGACCAGGATGCCTTTGGGAGAAGCAGAGAGAAGTGTTATACCACAGCCAGGACTTATATAACTTGGTAACACACCAGGTACCTCAGGTGTTCCTGGTTACAGTAATCAACCACCTGCAGAGTAAACACTGAGATGTGACACAGCACAGCACAGCAAAGCCAAGATGACAGCAGGGGTCATCACAATGATAGCCTGTCTTTTGTTGTAATGTCTCTGACCTCCTCCGTTTCTGATTCTTAAGTTCAGCTTTATTCCTCTATTGGAGCATGTCCACTATTTTCTCCTGTTCTACTGTTCTCTATCACTTCCCTTCCACTTTCTCATGCTCTAGTAGTAGATAGATATACTTTATTGATCCTGCAAGAGAAATTACACCATGCATCGTCAACTATAGTCAAGACAAAAATGACAATAAATTAAAAGGCAGAATTTCAGGTCTGCATAACAAGACACTAAGTAATGAATAGTTAAAGCAATATCTGACTGATGACTGATTCTGCCTGTGCTCCTCGAGCCAATCAGTCCCTGGTTGCTGTTCTTTAAATATCATTGCAATTCTGTCTTGCAGACCAACAACCCAACGCCTCGGCTTCCTTGATGTCCAGGGGGATATAAATGACAGTTTCTATCAACCACCTGCTGGCTCCAATCCACACCTCTATGGTCTAGACTCTGTGGGGATCCCGTCCTACCTTCTGTCTTCATATAGGATAAAGTCTAATTTCCTAAATCTGTCTCCGTTGTTAACTTCAGTTCTTTTTGTTTTATACTTCCAGTTGATTTCCGTGTTGAAGTGAGCTTTAGAGATGTGCTCTGCATTTATGTGCACATTTCTTTTTTGTTTATGGCATTGTTTTTCTTGCTGCTACAGTGCTGATATGTGAAATTGGGTATTTCCAGCTCTGCCATAAAGCAGCATTGGTTTTGGTGTTTGTCCTTCCGAATTAAATAATATCATACTGGAAGAAATCAATTGTAGAGGGAGATGTAGCCTACTCCTTTCTCTATTGGACAAGGGCTACAACACAGCTTGCATTATTGTGTCATGTAAATTAGATATTATTCAAATGCATTTATCATCATTAATTTAGTAATTACCAGGACCTGCCAGATTCTAACCTGAAACCCCTCATTGGGAATTTAAAAAAAAGTATCCTGCCCAAAATTGGTGCTAACAATAATAAGTAGCCCAAAGACAAACAACATAAAACAAATAACACAAAATAGCTCCATCACAATATAAGATTGGTACATTGCAATTATAAGTCTGGAATAACATGATGAGCATCATCAATACAATCATAAAAACATATTTCAGCTGTCTAGATCACAAAATAAGTGAGATAAAATGGATAAGACCAATCTAAAACAATTAATCAATGAGACTAAAATACCCCAAAACAAAGGCAGCCAGATGTGAGAGCAGACAGATTGTGCAGCAGTGATTTTAATTAAAAGAGAAGGCACATTTTGCAATTTTAGATCAAGTTACATAAGGTTCCTGGCAGGCGGTGCAGCACACATAAAAGGTCGATTACCTTATTCAGTGCAGAGTTTGGGAACCATTAAAACAAAAAGAATCCTGTGAACAAAGAGCATAGCTATTCACACACTTATGTTGGATGAACTTACATCTTGATGAAGGTGATTGTAACCCAAGAATATAGATAAATATGAGTCTTTTCCATACATGTCTGTACAAGATTTCATGGCAACACAGCCAATAGTTTTTGAGATATTTTAATCTGGACCAAAGTGTTGAACTGACTGACATTGCCATCAATGGACCTGGACCCATGGTGTTAGCTAAAATCAGGCTATTAACATCCACATGGGCCAAACACATCAATGGCTAAGTGACCAAAAGCCATTAGCAGTGACCTAACCAGTGAACCAGTCTGACCACCAGGGCTAATAAATAAATAAATAAAAATTAGGGGGGCAGGGATGTACTAAACTATTTTGTGTAAAATCGTGATTATGTATTTCTCAGTGTATTCTCCCTCTAAAGAGAGTAAACAGTGTTTATGTAAAAGTTTGTGATGTAAAACATTTACACCTATGTATATGGGTGTGTGTGTATGCTCATGCTTATACACACTAATACACTGGTTGACACACCTTCCCCCATCTGGTCTGCTATGTGAATGGCCAAAATCCAGGCGTAGTTCAGACTTGCCAGCTGTGAGCACCTTTCAGTGGCACGAGGAGCGCCATCTGTAGCTGCTAATGGGATGGGATGGGAGGTAATGTAGTGCTAAATAATTGTGCTGGGCTACTTGGCACCGCCCTCCCCCCTAACCTCCCTACACATCAAAGTGCAATCACTTTTTCAAAGCAAGGAATAATGTGGCCTCATCATTTCACAGGACACACAGTGTTTATCATGCTGTGACAGAGGCTGGTCAAGTCAAGCTATGTTGACGTTTTTATCAATATCAGGGTCTTTGTCCACAATACCGGAAGCATGCTCTAAATCTTGACATCAAGGCTCTAATAATGTGTTTCAATATCACATCAACATAATTAACATAAAGACAGTGTAATCAATTCCTCAATTAAGGTACATAAATAGTTTACTTAACACACACCATTTTATCCCCAAAGGATTTGTCCCAGTGGGGAATAAAGCAACAGCCTGTAAAAAAAAAAAAAGTTAGGAGTATTTTGCACAAACTTGGATTGCATGTCTTTGTGTAACAAAACACTGTTATATTCCCTGCTGTCAATGGTCACTGTTCAAAATGTTCCCTCTTGCATACTTCCACAATAAAGAGTGTAGAGAAACATTGAGAGAAGGTGTAAATGAGCTGCTTCAAGGTAAGGTTAAAAAACAATTCACACTCTGTTGGTGTTTGTATTTTATTATATTTTTATAATCCAATTTTCACCTGTTTTCCCAAATATCCTATAGCGGTTTCAGAAGCCTAAGCAAGCCTTTATACAACCTCTTCAGAAAGTGAAATAAACAACCTAATGATGGTGAACATGCAGAGTATAAATGATATTGTCACTCCTCCACTGTTCAGTAGAGTGGTAAATGCAGCAGGCAGCCAGATACCAAACTGTGTTCATCCTCAACTGTTAAAGTAACTCAGTCTGTACAGGAATGAGTGGCTAAGATAGTCATGATATCAGAAATACACCTGTATACAACGTCTAATACAAATCTGCTTCCAAAACCTCAAGACTCAAGACTCTGCGACTTATAGCCAGAAACAGTTTATTGATACTAACTACTATAAAGATGCCCTGTGCTTGTGGTTGGTAATGTAGAGTTTGACCACAGTATCAACAACAACAGCCTGCAGCAAACACTTCAACAAAGGTCATCGGGGGAAAGGTTGTTGCTGTACCATAGCAGCCTGTAGTGTATTTTTATCTCATGACATTATAGCATTCAGCACAAAAAAAAAACAGCCCTGATCTCTGACATGCAGGGAAAACATTCAAATTCCCCAGTTTGCTCAAAGCAAGTAAGAAGAAAAAGTCGCATGTAAATGACAGCTGACAGAAAATCTGAACTTCAGCCACCTGCAGAAACCATGAAGCACTCAATCACAAATGTGCATTTTTATGTAATCTTAAGGACACATTTCAAACCTCAGTAACTTCACTACAGATTCTCAAATTCTCGTACACATAAATTCTTGTACATCTTTGCTCACAGGTTCCCATGCACACTGCAAAACGCAGTGCATGTTAAGTAGTCTGGGAATACATTTGGAAATACTAAAAGATATTCTATACTCACAGATTGAGATACAGGTTCACAAGTTTCCATACAGTCACTTACAGCCAAGTAACAATTTGTGATTTAATGGTCATCATAATAATAATAATTATTTGTGCCTTAATGATCAAATTACTGTAACATATGAAAAGTATGAATGAGTCCAGTTGTCATAAGAACTGAAGGAAAAAAATCAGATTTCCAGTTTTGTTTTTCACCACTGAATGATTTCTGGTTCAAACATATGATTTGATCCACTGTATTGAAAAAGAAGGCTGTTTTTCTATTTGTTCTGTTCAGTGAGGCATTAAAGGAGCATTTTCTAAATCGTTGTATGATTTTGTTGATTGTTGTGTTTTCTGAGCATTTTTTTACTTTTTTGCCAACTGGAACAAAGTTTTGGTGTTTGTGATTTTTGAACATTGGAGAAAAGATGGTGTTTATATTAATATTATACAGTATATTCAATACATTTGTCAAAAGGAACTGACTTCAAACACTTTTTCTGTTGCTATTTGTTGCTTGCTAATAAAATTATAATTGTATACTCTGTTCAATCAGATTTGATTATGGTATTTTCTTTCTATAAATACAATAAGTAAAATTCAGTGAAGTCACATGATGCATGATGGTTTACTTCATTTGATTCAGATGCAATGTGAGATTTTAAGCACAAGTTTAGGAGCATTTTGTGTTTTGCACATTAAAACTCAAGTTACTATTGATCATTTAAACTGTAAAACAAAATACATTTAAAATGCAGAATAGTTTGTTCAGAAGCAAGAGTATACATTTGACATCTAAACCATCAGTCTTTGGAAAACTGTGACAGCTTCCAGTTTCAAAAATGTTTGTCGCTTTGTGATTGCAGATAAATGTGCTACACAGCTCTAGGTCAATGTGGTGTTTCTTTTGATTGTTAGGAGAAGGAATCAAAGAGAGCTCTTCCATCCATGGAGTGGTTTCTGTGATACACATTGCCTCAGAAAGAGAGGAAAAGTGACAGAAAGCATAGCCTACATCAAATTCTCCAGCACCTAAAAGAGACAAGTCAAGTCAAGTCAGATTATTTATAAAGCACAGTTCAAAAACCAGCTGCTGACCAAAGTAGTCTTACACAATAAAAGGAAAGTACACAAACTGAGAAATGATATTAAAAAATTGGCATATCTAAGATCAATGGAATACCAGAGGAAACAAGTGGGTTTTTAGCTTAGATTTAAAACATTCGACTGTGGGGTCTACAGCCACAGAAAAAGCGTGGCCACCTTTACGTCTCAAACGACTGTCTGGGATGGAAAGCAGCAGCAGCAGCTTATCAGATAACCTAATGTTCTAGGCGGACAGTGGGGATGTAAAAGGTCACTAAGATATGCTGGTGCTGGCCTGTTCAAAGCTTTAAAAAATGAAAAGGAAAAAAAAAATTGTAGTCAAGTCTTAACTCAAATTGCAGATAAATGTGCAAGTGCTACAGTACAGGACTCTGGGTCGAGGTAGTGTTCATTTTAAGTGTTAGGAGAAGGAAACAAAGCTCCGGGGAGACTTTTCCGTGATCATTCCCATTCACTTTAATTAATCTCAAAGTACAGATTGCCTCAAAACGATTGCATTGATTGACACATTACACACACATAGCTCAAGACCCAATATCACACTCCTCTTCAAGTTTTGACAGCATTGTGTTTCTTGGCCACTGGCAGGCTCCTTGAAGCGAACAGGCATTATAAGACCACTGCATCAAGTTGTGTTTACAAAGTGACGGGAAAAAAAAGGCCTACATCAAATTCTCCAGTACTCAAAAGACACAAGTTCAGACAAGTGCAAGGGCATTTTTTTGCAGTGTGGGCTCTCGAAAGTGATGGGAGCGATTGATGTTACACACACTGCTGTAAGAGCAGCACGCGAAAATGAATATGTGTATGTGTGTAGAAAGGGAAACCATTCAATCAATGTGCAAGTTGTGTGCACCATCAGCCAAGAAATCACAGATACTGTTGTAAAGCATCCTGGGATCGCATATGACAGTTTCATTTGGAGCAACTGTAACTTGTGCCGCTGCTGTTTTGCAGGAGATGACATTGATGGATGGTTCCTAGGAGACAGCAGGTAAATAGCATCCCTTTGATCTCATTCTACAGTAACTTTACCTTAATACGGCCTAGATTTTACTTTTATAAAACTTGGAATTCATGCACATTTTTTAATTTGTGAACAATTTTTAACTTTTTGAAACATGTTTATTTTGTTTTAACTTCATTTTATGTGTGTTTAAATTAGCCCAAAAATAAAATTATTCATTCATGCACTTTGCAGATGCCTTTTCTGGTGGGTAATCCACACAATAGAGCAGAGGAGCGGCACAGCGGCCATAAATGCAGCAGGTTGATGGTGGAAAGGACATATTGCACACTGAGGGAAAGGTTTAAATGCCTTTACAGGTCCAGTGGTTGCCTCCTCTATAATCCAGGGGGAAGCATCAACATAATAATGGTCTGTTTGTGCTTACACAACATCTGCATTGAACATTAAATCCCAGAACCAAACAAGGTTGGGAAGCAGAGGAGGGAGATGAAGCTGTGGTCTAGAGGCTTTCAATTGATGGATGTTTTTACTAAGTTGTAAACTAAAATGAATTGTTAAGTAAGAATTAAGTTTGTTAATTATTGACCCGCCAATAATCCTCTCCTTTTACATTTGATAATACAGCAGAAACAGGGAAATGAGGATTTCAAACGCTATTAAGGTGAATTAACCCAAGGCTTAAATCCTTTTGTGTGTCTTTACAAACTGTGCTTTGCTGCTAATAAAAAGAATACTGAATGTTCATGTTCAATTCACGGTTTATTCAGCTTTACAGGTAAAGACAAACCATACAATAGTGTAGGTTATTGTGTACAGTCATCTGTGTGTGTGGATACCAATGATGTATGCTGGTTTTAGTGGAATTGTACTGGGTTTGTAGTGTTTTCACTGTTTTAACCAGGCGGGGAGTTCCGGTCCTCTGAAATGAAGCCAACGCGGAAGTAACTTAGAACTGCATTCTATCAAAAGGCCACCAGGGGGCGGCCGTTTTGGTGTCAAAAGGACTTCCGTCTCTATACAAGTCAATGGAGAATTCACCAACTTCTCACTTGATTTCTAACCTCAGTAAACGTTTTCAAAATGTGTTTATGTTCTCAATCGCTAGTTTAAAGCCTTCTCCAATGCAGTATGATGTTCATTTGTGAAATTTTGGCCTCCCTGATTTTATATTTGATGATAAAGCAGGGTATGCATTAGGGCGTGGCTACGTCATGATTGACAGGTTGATTGCCCAATGTCCTCGAGATCCAGCCCTCGCAACCATAGCAAACTTCCCGCTCTGCCCACGGCCCCACCTCATACCCATATAAATAGAATCCGTGTTTTTATTTTTCCCAGCATGCACCTGAAATTTTCAAGATGGCTCTGCCTAGATTCGAAACTATTGGCTTCCGAGCAGCAGTCCACAAACCAATGGGTGACGTCACAGATGTTACGTCCATTTCTTTTATACAGTCTATGGTTTTAAGGGGGGGGGGGGGGGGGGGGGGGGGTTGCCTTTTTTTCAATATTTGGTCTAAAAACTAACTTAACTAACTTCTCTTTCTCAACACACTTCTCTTCCACATTATGACGAATCTTCTCAGTGGCATAAACTTCGGTACTGGATGCTCTTTTTCAGCTACAAACTATCCTGAGGCATTACTGATTGGCTTTCTTCATCCGCACTTGGAATGTGAAAAATAGTTAAATAGATACCAAAAAGTTGTTCACATAACATAAATTAAATAAAGACGATATATGTTATCTGACCATCATACTTACAGACATCCTTCGTCACCTCCTCAAACAGTGTTGTCTACAGTGTTCAATGGGCTGTGCTGTTTTTATAGCCTTTTCAGCACAAGTGTAATTGCTAAATACATCAACTTTTGCAGTGTTGAAATCAACACACATTTCCTAACCTATTATTGGAATTGACAGGGATATGAGGGCATGGGGATATTACTTCCACCTTAAGCAAGTATTACATTCATCTTTAGATTATATAGGCTATTACAAACAACACATTTATTTGACTGTATTCATTTTTAACAGATGATCAGTTTATTAGTATGATCAGTTTACTGTATTTGTATCCCACAAATAACATTTACTAGACACTGAAACCTTTTAGAGGAGTTTTATTTTGAAGAACAGTAAGCACAGAGAGGAAAATGATTGGCAAGTTACTGATTATCTGTCACAAACTCTCTGAATGTTTATTGTGAAGTGAGACAGACAGCGGTTTGCTTATGTGATTTTCTTAGTGCAACGTGTCAAAATGAGTGAGAGGAAATTATCTAATGTTGCAAATCGCAGCTTGCAAGTTGTAAGTTTGGTTAAATGGACCCCTGGTGTGTGTGTGTGTGTTTATGTTTATTAAGTTATGTATTGAGGGATGGGTGGGCTGAAGGTGTTTAGGAGGCTGACAGCATGGGGGATAAAGCTGTGATTTATTTTATAGTGCGAAGTCACCTGCCAGACACCGGGGGGTCGAACTGTCTATGAGAGGGGTAGAGAGAATCCTCTATTATGCTGGAGGCCTGCTGAAAACATCTTTTCAATAGATAGAAGGAGCAGAGACACACCAATACTCTAACATATTTGGTGTTTTAGTCGTTGACCTGTACTGTTGTAGAATGGTTGATGTGGTGTTAGGAATAATCAATCTGTTGAGTGTCTTTTTTTTCCCCTTTCTTCTCAACTTTAAAGGCCTTATTTTCGTGAACCTGTGGGTCACGGCGAGTCACCAAGATACGAAACCATCGCAGTCAAATAAATGACCTCAGTGTGCTGCAGGAAATTACCAGCTTGCTGGTGCGACACTACATTTTGCACCCTATGCCAGCTCAAATGGAGTGCCCTAAGAGACAGGTTTATGTCATTACACCGGTCCACTAGCCCACACCTCCTCTCTGTATGATGGATGTCTTTTCAGTCCCTCCAGGATTTCTCCAGTATTTTGCAGAGTGTGTTTTTCTGCATGTGTGTGTGATTAATGAAAGTTCTTGAAGTTGTGGTGCAATTTGCAATGTTTTATGTGCCTTTAATGCTTATTTTAGGGCTCATTTTTTATTGATTTTTTTTGAAAATGGGAACTGTAGGCTCAAAGTGATATGAAAAAGAAAATAGTGTACTTGAGTTCCATTTATCACCCTTTATTAAACAAACTTTCACTTCAACTAATTAAAACCAGTCAACAATGCCATTATCATTGCCAACAGAACTGAAATCAGCCCAAAATGTGAATATTTTCAAATCCAGATTAAAAAAGTTTTTCTTTTTATGTCCTTATGATTGAGTTCTTTTAAAGCACTTCAGATTATAATCTTTCATTTTGCACTTTTTAAAGCAAATCATTATTTTATGCTGCACTCTCCTATGTTATGTTCTATCGTAGTCTAGCTTTTTGTTTTCTTTCTTTATATTTTTCTGTTCATTGCTTTCTTTTTATTATAATTGGGTTTTCTTGTTCTTAATTGTATGTTTTAATATTTCCAATTTTTACTGTTTAATATTTTTTTTTATGTTAAGCAACTTTGTTTGTATGTAAAGCACATTGAGTTGCCCCTGTGTATGAAATGCACTTTATAAATAAAGCTGCCAAATCCATCAATATATAAATATTAATTCTAAAGTCCCTATTTTTATGTTTGAGGCATATTATTTGCCTCTTTGCCATCTGTACAATGCAACTTGTATTATTCCAATTACCTTAATGCAAACCTCATTTGGGAATTGTTTTGCACAGTCTAGGTCAATCATTTCATTTTTGTTGGCAGGTGAGATTTGTCTGTCTTCTAGCTGAATGCAGTCCTTAATCCTTGCTGAATGTGTGCGGTAATGATGGTTACAATGACACAAAATGCGACAATTGTCCAAATCATAAGTGGTCTGGTGATTTGGCCACTTCATGTGAAGAAATTGCTGTAATTTAGCATATTATGCAGAACTGCACAGTAGCTTAAAATGCATAAAGTTACAACTCTAGAAAGTTAATACAGCAGCAAATATTTAATCTTTCATTGAGATATAGATGTAGCGGCACCATGTTGGATGACATCACATAGCTTTAAAGCAAAAGCTGAGTCAGGTTGAAATGTTTTGTTGGATAACTCTGTTTATTTATTTTTTCCCAGAGCTCTCAGATCGCTAAAATTTGCCTTATCAAATAAAAGAGACCTGTTTTTTGTTTTCACACAAGCCTAAATGTGGCCAATCACTTTCCCATTGTGATTGTACAAAAGTGTTGCTGCCAATATGAACTGTAGGCCTGACAGAAAATCAAGAATCCAGTTGCAGAAGGGTTAGGGTTAGGGTTAGGGTTTTTTTATCTTGCTTCTATGGGTTGTTATTATGATTGAAGCCTGGATTGCACGCTCTTCTTCTTCTTCTTCTTCTTCTTGCATATAATTCTAATGGCGAGTGATATGGCGTCATCTGTAGATCTATTAGAACGAAATACAAACTGAAAGCAGTCCAGAGAAGAAGAAATAGGCTGGCTTTGATGTGGCTGTGACTAATTGCTTGAAGTACTTCATAATACCAGTGGTAAGTGTCACAGGACGCTAGTCACAGAGGCAGAGCACAGTTGACTTCTTGGGCGCCCGGATTAAGGTGACAGCTTTGAAGCCTGCTGGGACAACAGCCTGCTTCAGGTTGATGATGTCTGTGACGATCCCTGCCAGCTGGGCTGCATAGTTTTCACTGTGCTGGGGTGATGTGAATGCACTATGTGAAGTTTATCTACTGTATGTAATATCATCGTTGTGAGGGAAGAAGTGATACATTTGACTTCATTTAGCAAACTTTTACCTTGAAATGTTGGCCGGAGAGACGAAATCCACCTTGATCTATTTCACAGCTTTGTAAATGGTATATTTCCCTTCAAGGATTCCATTATTAAACTTGTTATGTTTTTCAATACAGCGAACAATGAACATACCAAAGATGTGGAGAACTATGTAGGATCTTTAAAACTGTCTATAAAGCATTTCAAAACGCAATCATAACAAAATGCCAGGGTTTGAATACACTTTATCTCAGAGCTGATGCAGAATTTTTTTTGACATAATAATAAAATGTAGCACTTTTTGCAGTGGGAACATTATGAAAATGACATCTTATGATCTGTGTCTAAACCTTTAGTGTGCATTACATGAGCCACATCTTTCAAAACAGATTAGTTCATAAAAAACAGGATAAAAATTTAGAAAATGTCATTCAGCACACATTGTAACCTGCACAGCATGTTATCCATCTGCCTGTGACCCACACTCAGTTTCTTTCACAGCTCCTCCACACACACACACACACACACACACACACACACACACACACACACACACACACATTCATCTCCATTAAAGCCAATAAGGGGTCACAAAGTCCTTCACACCACTGTCAGACCCCATACTTTGGATGACATTGAGCTCAGCAGTAGTCAAAGAGCTACAGAGGAGGTTAGAGTGACAATAGTGAATCTCTCAAGCTCACTGGGAGGTGATGAGCTGTAAAGGCAGGTCTCATTAACAATGAATAGCATCAACTATTCCTACTAATACTGCTATACTACTGCTCAGCCTATGCCTACAGCTACTGCTACTACTAATGTTAAAACTACACCTACCACCACTACTTATTATTACTACTAACACTATTGCTCTGCTATATTACTAAAGTCTAATTCTGCAGCTATAACTATACAACTAACAATGATATTAATAACACTACTAATATGGCTACAATACTGCTCTGTTTGTCTACTATAACTGCCGCTACCATTACTGCTAATACAACCACTGATACCATATTACTGTACTAGTGCTGCTGCCAGTAAAGCCACTGCTAAGACTGCTTCTACTTAACTACTGCAATCTCCTCTGATACCACTCTCACCACTACTGATGGTATTACTGTTATTAGCAGCTGTTCTTGCTGCTACTGTTGCCAATACTACCATTGCTGCTTAACATCACAGGGTTTAGTACAAATTTAACAGAATTTTCAGAATATTGGCAAAAGATGTGAATGAATCCAGATTTCCATCCACTGACATTTTGCTTATATTTGGAGTTGGTTCATTAAGACACACAGATGGTGGTGATATTTTTAAAGTCAAGACCATTAAATCATATCAGAGAAAGTGGGCACAACACATTAATGTAATTAAAAGAGCACCACTCAAACCTTAAACAGAGACAAATACCATAGATGACATATATGTTTCATGTATGAATATGAGGAGGTGTACAGTCTCCTCAGATCAGATCTTTATGTCCATCTGTTGCTATATCATCTCTTCAGTGGAGCACTAATGTAAATGGACATTTAAGTCTCATGCTGCATGTACATCATGATTTAATGAATCATGAACAACCACTGGTGCATTCAAATAAATGTCTTTAATAGAAATGTGTTTTTACCAGCATGACACCCCCAAAAATACACTGCGACTTATACACCGGTTTTACGGTATGTACTTGTTTCAAAAGTCTGTGTAAACAAAACTTTTTTTTATTACTAGATGTTAGAGAGCTGACTAAGAAGCTACTGTCTGGCTAGCAGTAATTGAGCAGCCCCCCACCCTCCCCTCTACCCTTTCATCAACCATTGGCCATCAGACCCAAAGTCATCTGGGGGTGGGGTAACTCAATTTTATTGGCACTTATGACCCACAGCAGACCCACAACGATCAACAAGGGGATGGACACTACGACATGGCATAGCAAAGGGGGGCCAGTGGACCATGGCAGCTTCATTAACACCGGGACATTAACTGTAAATCCAGGCAAAGACCACCCCCCTCCCAACCTACCCCGAGGTCCCCATCCAGAATAGAAGGTGAGAGGCCTCCAGCTACAGCTTGTGAGGGTCAATCTGCAATAAAAGGCATCCGTTTTCACGGCCTGCAGCAGAAAGATTGGAGACCTCCCACTCTTCTTCGAGCCATTAACTTCACCCTTTCATGGCAGGCAGGGGGACTAGTCACTGAGCTCCCATAATCCCTAGAATTACCTTCACCTGACCTTCATATGCCCAAAGAAAGACCAAGGATGTATGAAAAGATGGGAGGGCTAAAAACAAACAGTGATGGAAGCTCAGTAAAGGAGAGATAGAGAGTATGTGAGTTATTTCCAGTTTTCTCTCATTTTTAAAAATGTTATTTTATGAAGGTCATGGCTTAATATGTAAGAAAATCAGCCTAGTCTCCCTAATTTTATTCATACTGGACAAATGTGCAGCACATACTTAAAAATAACCCAAAGATACAGTATTAATGCATGGATACATTTAAAACATAAGACCTGTGATGTCAAACTAAGAGATAGCACAGCTGTGATGGCTGCACCAACTGAATCATATCCCCAGGAATTATTCAATTCTGCACCTCACGATATAGGTCCAGTGCCAACATACCAATGCAGTTTGCACAATCTTTAACGAAGCAGAAAGTTAGGGAGGAGGTCAGGGTGGTGGACGGGTGGTGACTCATGCAGAGGCAGTTTTGAAATTTTTATTAACAAAAACCACAATCTTTTCTGCATATATTACCGAAAGTAAAAAAATAAAATAAAATAGAAACAAAAAAACAAAACAAAAACCACCAACTGAATGCACCAAGCAGCGCCATATGACAAGAGTGATATGGGAGAAAAATATCAGTTGTTTCAGAAGGTACCCTAAAAAACACATTGTAACAGGCTGTGTTCATGGGGAGCGTGTCTATGTTCCCACAGCCCTATGTTCCCTCAGTTTAATAAAAAAATTCATAATTGCACCTGCCTTTCAAGCATTTTCATAGATGAAACACGTTAGGGAAATTTATGGAAACTCCTTCAGGGAACAAAGGACCTAATTTTGATGGCAGGAAAATGTCTTAGAAATGGGGGAACACAGGGCTGTGGGAATATAGGGATGACCCCCGTTCATGCTAATGTTTAACTGGTATGATTGTCACTGTTATGAAACATTAGTTCAGTTCAGAGAGAAGGGTTGCTGCTACACAACACCTTTATGGACCAAAAAAACAGCAGTGGACGGCTCCTTTTAAAAGATTCTTTGAATTTGATATTTCCAGAGTGTCCATGAACATGTTGTTGATATCTGTCAAGTCAGCTACATCTGACAGTGAGACAGCGTCCTTGTAATTGGCTGAGAGCTAGAGAGGATGTTGTTCTTCCTGTCAGAGGACACGGGTGTTAGTCCTTGGGCAGGAGGCTAGTGTACCAGTCTTTGTTACTTTCGGTGTTGGCTATGTCCTAAAGTAGACTGTGTTAGTGTCTGTATAATATAATAAAGTTGCAGCAAAACCAGCTAGCCAAGCATCTCATTGTCAGCTTATTAATGGATGTTACAATATGTTTAAATAATAAATAATTATAAATCTATGTAATGGTCAGAGTACTTACAACAGGAGCAAAGGAGGACATCAGATGACAAGGCTATAGACAGTGATTAATTCCAAGTAGTGAGGAGGTTTCATGGGTTTCAATAATGTACTTTGCCCTTTGTGTGATCCTACCACAGAGACACAGCAGGCTACAGAGCACTTTGTTTGTTTTTTCCTCCCAAGGGTAAAAAAAGGACATACCAAAAAAAGGCATTGAAATAGGGAAAAAAGAGTAATTCACCTGGGGCCCTTAAGGGGAAATATAGATGTCCTGCAGGGTAGAAAAGGAGTCCCTCAGCGCAACAGAGCACTTTGAGTTCCAGTTGCACTGCTCACCTTGCGTTTACACGGACAAATGGATATGCATTAGTGAAAAGGTGTTTCATTCTTCGTGTGTGTGTGTGTGTGTGTGTGTGTGTGTGTGTGTCGGGGGGGCAAATATGTCAGCAACAAAATCCTAAAAATAAGAACTATGTAAAGTACTCTTTTAACATCCAACTGATCTTCTGTAACTGTAATTCTTTCAAAACTGACTTTTGGATTTTAAATTATTGTGCTTTTCTGGGACTTTTCATTCATCTTCTTTATTGTGTTCTTTACCCCATAAAACATAAAACAGTCATGAACCTTTCAATGACTATATGTCTCTGAGGATGTATGTTCTCTATGCTGTGATATCAGTTTAATGGTTCAAGCATGAAAGAACTCAACACAAAATTCAATCAATTCATAGGAAAATTCCCTTTAGATTCAACATCTGGTCCCACAGTCCATTATCAGACATGAGAACAGTTGTCTTCCAGCTCTTGGCTTGTTAACATTGTTGATTGAATATTTTCTGAAACCGAGTTGAGATGGGAGCTGTGGAGTGACTGCTTTACAATAACCACAGGTTGTAATATATTTAAGTCACATTATATTGTATTGATCAAATCAAATCAAGGTAATTTATAAAGCGCATTTAAAAACAACTAAAGTTGAGTAAAGTAATCCAGCCAAGAGGAAATCCAGGCAATTATGACTATTTTCATTAGCTGTAAAAAGCAATCTTTCACAACAGTGTTTAATTTTAAAGCTGGATCAAAGATGACACCAAGAATACTGGCATGGGCATGAAGGTTATGGATGGAGTTGGAAGGACCAAATGAGAGCATTTTGGTCTTACTATCATTTATTCAAAGGCAGTTTTGTGTTGCCATACCATATTTCACATCAAGTCAAGGAGGATCTAATTGTATTATTATTATTATACCCAGGTTGTGATGGGAGGTAGAGCTGAGTGTCATCTGCATAGCAATGGTGGGGGATATTTCATTTTTGGAAGATGGAGCCTAAAGGGACCATGTATAAGACAAGTAATATGGGCCCTAAAATGGAGACTTGAGATAAGCCACAGGCGATGGGAGCAGACAAGGCAAAAAGGTTTCTAGTTTTGACAGAAAATATCAATCTGTTTAGGTAGGAGGTGAACCACTAGAAGCTGCTACCACAGATATCGACCTATTGCTCAAGATGATTCAGGAGAATAGTATTGTCAGCAGAATCGAAGTCTGAGCTAAGGTTTGGTACAATATGGATGGCATATTTACCAGAGTAAAGAGACAGCAGTAGATTGTTGGAGACTTTAATTACAGCTGACCCTGAAGTCTGGCAACAGTGAAAATATTTCAACAGTGAAATAGGCTGGAACTTATTTAGAGATACTACCTCTGTTTAAAGCAAGAGGGAAGAGTATTGTTTAGGACTTGTGAAATTGTAGGACCTCCAGGATTGAACACTTCCTTTAACAGGCATATGGGATCAATAATACAAGTATTCAGCTTAGTATTGAGCGAGGGAGACAGGTTCAAACTTATTTGGGACTGCAGAGCAAGGAAGGAGAACGATGGCGGTCACAGTCAGGAGGTGAAATAACTGATTAAATGTTATCAATTTTACTTGTGAACAAGTTTAGAAATTCATCATAAGTGACCGTGGTTGGCACCGGGCAGGCAGTAGCGGCGGGGTTAAGCACTGTATTAGTTGTGTCAAATGATACTTTGGAAGAGTGGCAATTTCTGGAAATAATATCAGTAAAGTATTTTGCCCTCACTGCTTGAATTGATTGCTGATAATTAACAAGACAGTTTTTCATCATGTCATATGAGACTTTTTTTCTTTTTTTTTAAATCATTTTCTCCCTGCTTTCCCACTTAATTATTTAACAGCATGGATGTCATTGTTGACCCAGGGTTGAGTTTTAAATTTAGGATTTCTAGATTTTGAGTGCGGCAACAGAGTCTACACAAGTTGGGTTAAACCAAGCAGGAAGAACAGGACTCAATGTTGCAGAATAGAGAAAAAGATATATAAGCATAAGAGAATTTACTAACAGTAGAGGGTTTTATTGTGTGGGAGTAAGATGCAAGTAATTAGGGTTTGTATTGAACATGATGAAAAACCTGACACACAGATGATCTGAGATCCCCATGTCCTCCAAAGCAAAAGAGGGAATAAACTAACTAGATTTATAAAACTAAATCTAATGTGTGGCTGCAGTTATGGGATAGGCCAGAAAGAAGCTGCACAAAGTTGAAAGAGTCTATGATAACAAGAAATTCAGTGGCTCTGACATTTAATGAGAGGTCAACATGAAAATGAAAATCACCAGAGATTAAAATTGTGTATAGATTCACAACAACTGAGGATAAATACTCAGAGTACTAAGTGAGAGAATCCAGCCTAGGGGGCCAATACACAACTACACAGTGGACTGGACATGAGCCACCAGTTTTAAACATCACGACTTCAAAGCTAAAATAATCATTAGTACCAATGAGAGTGCACTTATAGCAGTTTCTGAAAATGACAGTTAAGCCTCCCCCACGGCCACTGGGCTGAGGAGAGCTGTAATAGTCAGAGGGATATACTTCCAAGTGCTGGCTGTGTTCACCAGGTTTCAGCCAGGTTTCTGTCAAAAATAGGATATCTAGGTGGGTGGATGAGATAAAAATCTTTTAGAATGAAAGACTTCACATTTAGAAGAGCCAAATTACACAGGGTGGCAGGTGAAGAGGAGGCATTGACACTATGTTCTATGTAAGAGAGGATTTTTTTTTCTTTTACAGCATCGAAACTGTCTATCACAATAGTCTGGTGGGGAGAGCATCTACTGAGGGGGTTAATGACATCTACTGAGGGGGTTAATGAGTCGGGAAACTCTAGTGGTACCATAGAGGAAGTGGGAGGTACCAGGGTAGAGTAAACAGTCAGTCACATCTGCAGGATTGCACAACATACTTGAAATTATCCGCAAGCATTGGCTACTAAAAGAATACCCAAAACAAATTAAATGTATTAATGAAGCCGATGTTGTGATCCCTCAGATCAGAGCCAAGGACTCTGCTGAACTTTCCACAGCTGTTTAAAAAGTGAAAAAGTTGGTTAAATTCAGTTTTGGTTAGCTCAGACTGTTGAAGGGTTGTATTATTTATTTCCACACTAAGTACTATTCTCTGAATAGTCAGTGTGCAGCAGACATATAAGCTTTACCAGTATGTCGGCAACAATGGCTCCAGGGAAACAGTATATTGCTGATTATGGAATCTCCAATTATCTGTGTAGTCATGGAGAAGAAGTGCAAGTAAATGTTGTTTGTGGACTATCGGGACTGAATCCTGCATTGTTTCCATTGTGTGTTTTGGGTCACCAACTTACTTATAATTTAATCACCTGTAATGAGCGTGGATGGAAGAGCAGTAGTCGGTGATGGAGTCTTCACATGTGGCAATGGAGTGGATGGAGAATGGCTGGCAGAGAGGGGGGCAGGAGCAGTATGGAGCCACAATTCCTGGTGCAAGAAGAGTGCTCAAGTATGGCTGGTGGAGGGATCGAGGTGACAGAGAGTCCTGAGTTATTTCCAGGAAACGTCAGGGACAGTGACCGGAGGGGGGGGCATCAGCAGCAGGACAGTCAGAGGAGACATCATGCTTTTGAGTAGAGTTAGCTTTAATGGCTTCAGGAGCAGGACAGGGAGTAGCAGCATCAGGGACAGGTTGTCTCAGTTTGTGCTGTAGCTAAAATGATGGTGTCCATGAGCTTCTGAATTTCTGGGATCTGGTAAAGCATAGATATTCTTCCTTCCAGCTCTGCTACATTTTTGGTCAGACAGCTGACACAGCCAGATGGGGAAGTGAGTGGATTGTAGATATGGTGGCTGGGCAACAGAAATAAAAAGTAAGTCTAAAAGTGGATTAAAAAACTTAAAAGTTTAGTGACAGGGAGGTCACAGGCACTTAAACAGTGCTCTGACCTGGAGACCATAGCGCTGATATGGTTTTAGCAGAGGTGACAGAGGTGAACCACAAAAAGGAAATCAAGCAACAAAACTTACTGACATGGGTCCAACAAGTGGTCTTGCTGCTGAGAGCAGGCTTTGGTTTGCAGACTGTAGCTCATATTGACCAGGTATCTGCACTCCCCATTGTGGTATATAACCCCCAAGGCTAAAAACAAGCCGGTTGTGCTCGCCTCAGCAGGCTGTCTGGACCAGGAGACATAAAACCTAGAATCCAAGCACTTGAATCTTTCACCTTGTTAAAACATATAGATACAAACAACCAGGATCTGAAAGTGTAGCAAAAGATGTGGCTTGAAAACTGGCTAAAAATATAACAGAGCACACACAACGCTGATGCATGCATATCACCACTGATGGCACTATAAACAACATCCAATTATTAGAATACACAATCAAATGCCTTTTGTGATGATGATTCAACAGCCTCTTGGTAGGCAAATTGACAATAGAACAGACAACACAATTGATTGATGATTTCCTCTGAGGATGACACACTACAATAGTGCAATAAAAAAGCATTGCATATAGTCCAATACAATATGGAGCTTCTACCAACTACTCTTTGAATTCAAATATGGAAATAGTACAACTAGAATTTCATTACAACTGATAACAAATGTGCCAAGAAGAACAGGAATTTACAATTTCCTACCATAGTGAATTCCTTTATACATACATACTACATGTAGACATATGGTTCTTTGTTTACTGTTTGCATACCACGCTCACAAAGGTCGCCACTCAGCCAACCAACCATAAACTCCATTTAATATGGTTCTTCCATCAGAATTATTTATGACAATGGACATTAAAGAAACTCTTACATGTTTATATTTGATATACTAACTATATATTAAATGTAGGTGTTGAGTATTATGAACTTTGCTTCCTAAATCCTGTCAAGCCACACCATACAATTTTCAAAATTGTCTGTGTACTGAGTCCTGTACAATGTATATGTAATTGACAGAAGCAATAACAGTGAAATGAAAAGAACCACGGCACCCTCTGCAGGAGAGGAGAGGAGAGGAGAGGAGAGTACAGGAGAGGAGAGGAGAGGAGATGGGAGGAGACCCTATTTTACTGTTCTGCTACCTTCAAATATATAATGTCAGCAGAAACACTTTTTTTTTTTTTTAAAGTAGAAGCACACTACTAATAATTTATAACAACAATCTAAGACAGCAGTTGTTGTCATCAGTTGGATGCTGCTTTGCTCTTTCACATGTATTTTATTACAATATTTATTCTGCATTCAGCACTACAGTATTTTACAAGTGTGCATTTACAAAGGAAGATACATGAGTTAATAATGACAAATTCTGCCATGACATGAATGTATTCTTTAAGTACTGCTCATGCATGCACGCATCTCTTTGCACACAGCCTCTCTGTAGTCGTTAACAAAAGCTTAATGGTGATATTGCACACTGCCTCAGTGCTGGTGTCACGAGCATTATAATTTACAGTAATCACTATTGTTGAAGTTGCAACTTGTGTAGCTGTTGTAGGAAAATGGTCGATCATTAAAACATCAGAAATGTCAGTCACACTAAAAAGAAATGAAGTCATTGGATGGATCACATGTACAAAACAAACTACACATGCAATACTATGCAATACTGTGTTATGGCTGTTGGTAGCAGTAACATTATGCACACTGACAACCACACCTGCATGTTTTTAGTCTATTAAAAACACAACACATAATACATTAAGGGATTGTTTCAGTTTTTCAAGTAAAGGTTTTGTTTGCTGTAATCATTCCTTCTGTCTATACTGCCCATTGAAATACACTTTTTAGTATAAGTAATGCTGTATTCATTCCACAGTCCTCATTATTTTCAAAAATGTGTTTAAAAGTTTTAGGTCCCTATTTTGTTTGTATTGAGCCAATTGCTTCATACTATTCTACTTATTTACAGGTTTGCTACAGTACAATGAGAAACATGGCAATGCACCAACAAAGGCATAGAAGAAGAGGACTGCACACTTACTTATACTACTATGCCTTTGTCTGTTTTTTGAAAACAAACGGGGCACTTTCTTCCAAAGTTACAGTTTGTAAAATGACCCCCCATTGTGTTTTCCTGGCCAGTGTTTCTCTGCTGAGCTGCAGAGGAGGAATAGTGACAAAAAGAGGACATTTTGTAATTACATTATTTTATTTGGAAGACATCCACTTGACTTGACTAATTTGGATTCGTATTAATGTCAGACAAGTATGTTTTCTGACAGACTCACAAGTCTCTTTAATTGCACATGAGTGCATGTTGCTGTGTCATACACTGTGACAGAAATGGTGATGAAAAAATCACTGCCATATGGTGACTTTTTTGTTATCATGTCCGTTTTAAAACTCTTGCCATCAACTGCAAATCGGAGTATTTGAACAACAAAATGAATTTCATTCTACATACACAGGCATCCTTGCTGTCTGCCTGTGCCTTTCTCTGTGTCATTCACTGTCTCTCTATGTCTTTCTCATCTTTCCTTCACTTTGTCATTGGCGTAACAAAAGACAAATATGTCTGTGAACTCCAGGAGGCACGAAGGATTCACTTCCAACTTGGAGCAGATCAAAACCACAGAGGGTGGCAATGCGCACATAGTCTGTAATACTCGTGCAATCAATCATATTCCTTTATCTCTCTCTGTCTTTCTTTCTTTGTCTCGATCTTTCTCTCTGTCTCACACACACACACACACACACACACACACACACACACACACACACAGACTTCAACCCACATCTCCCCAATCATTTGTAACCCTACTATGGCTTTGGATTATCATCTTCTTCCATGACATCATGAAAAAGTTGGGGCATTGTTTGATCTTAGCACAATGAATGGGAGATTGGGCGCACAGTAGGGGATTTTTAAAATATGCCGAGGGCATGAGGCGATGTGACTTCAGAGACTTTTTGTTCTTTTACTTTACCCCTACCCCCCACTGCTGGTTATGAATTACAGTCTGCATAGACAGGTCTGAATCTGCAACTGAAGAAACCTAGACTCAACTGATCCTGCTGAAGGTCTGTTGCTATGTGGACTGAAACACCAAGAAAGGAGGGTGCCCACCTGATGACCCTACTGAAGCATTTACCGGTAACCCACTCGATACAACCGCTGATTACAGTACAGATTTGTAAAGCCAAGTCCTCCGAGTTCAACTCAACTCACAGTACATGTCTGAGCATAGCATCCAAAACATGCCAATGGAGTAGTGCCGAACCTCTCTACAGTAGAGAATGGGAGCCTCAAAGTAATGATTTTTCCTCTCAGCGGGAATCTACCCCATACAGGGCTAACTGATAGAGAAGAGCAAAAACAGTGTTCACTTTCTTCCTCTTATCAATCCAACTTTCAGTTTGTTTTCAAATGTTTGCAATTGATATGGACTATAGAGTATTACTTTACCGAATTAGTTTAGCGACTTCATACTGTGCAGCGCTAAGTCTTTACGCTTTACAAATGGAGTGAACAGCAGCAAAAATTTTGATTCCACATAAGAAAAGAAATGGTACAGAATACAACAGACTCGACTCTTCTATTGAATAAAGGTGCTGACGTCTCCCAAAGAATTGTGAAGCAAAATTTTTGTTTGAAATTCCTTCAAAAACAGGATACAGATGCCTCACTTTCAACCCAGCCAAAGTAGCAGTGGGTTTTGTTGGTAGGTTTTTTCTTTTTTTTTTTTTATAACAGTGGTATTGCAAAAGGCTGTTGCTCTTGAAAATATTTTATCTATTGGAGAACGATATAACAGTAGATGAAAAGGGAGCCTCAAAGCAGTTGGATCCTCGCAGGTGTTAGATTAGACTTTATCTTCACCTTTGAGGAGTAGGTTAAGAAAGTTGTTCAAACATATTTTTTTACAATTAAAAACCATCTTCAAAATGAAATGTGTTGGAGAAGGTCACACATGCTTTTATCTTCTCCAGACTCGACTATTGCAACTCTCTGTAGTCCTGCTTTAGTCAGAAGCAATTGTCATGCCAACAACTAGTTCAGAAGTCAGCTGCCAGGCTTTTAGCATCATTGCACTGGCTCCTGTTACATTTTAGAGTTGATTTTAAAATGTAATTGCTTACTGTTAAAACCCAACTTGGAGTTGCCCCAAAATATATAATAGACCTCTTAACATTCTATGAGACTGAACGTGATCTTAGATAATCTAATCAGTTACTCCTCATGATTCTCCAAGTCCAATTCTGACCGGAGGGGATCAGGGTTTGGCTGTCAACATCTGTGACAGCATATTAAAAACTGTGAAAAACCAAATTTTTTAGGATGGTATTCTTGTAATGTACCAATGTCGAGTGTGTGTGTGTGTATGTGTAGATGTGTTTTCGTGTGTGCACATAGTTGATTTTATTTGTTTTTTTAATCAGTTTTAGTGCTGAACATTCCTCATTTTCCATGGAAATTAAAATTTCAAATGGACATGTACAGTTAATCTGTTGACTGTATAAATCAAGGTATTCTCACATGTGTACAGTATACCTTTTCATTTACTATTTGGAATAATAATAAAATGCTAAAATAAGTAAAGTAAACAGTTGTACATCTTACTTTTAACAACTGTAAATGTGCATAATTGTATGCTTGAATAATTCTATTTGGTGATATTTGCATGTTTTCTCTGTGTCTGCCTGGGAATTACTCTGTGTACCGCCTCCACAGACTGAAGACTTTTAGGTCATGTAATTTGCAAACTCTAAATCTCTTAAGATTGTATATAAAATGGATGGCTGGACAATTGAGATGAACAGTTTGATCCATAAAGACCTAACTTCAGAGACAATAATGTCAACAGATTTGATGGTTTGATGAGGAGCAACGAGGAATCTGCTAAAGAACTAATCCCCCTAACACAAAATGGTACACAATCAAAGATAGCTGTAAACAAACATGAACAATAAAGCTTAGTTAAACCAACAATAAGAAAAGCTTAACACATAATGAGCAGGTTGGGGGTGATGGAGCAGTAATCGTTGTTGGCACAAGCATTTCAGTAGATTGATTGTGATAAGTGTGAGGTTATAATGGCCGCATACATCAACATGATTATGATTGGATGTTACTTTTCAGATGCTAACCAAACAACTGATGAATTAGCAGGGATTAAGACGGGAAACAGCCCTGCATTAAAACAATGCGGTGGGCTGCGTTGCTGGGACCATGTTGTTTCATCTAGCAGCGAGGCATGAAATAAAACTCAGGAAGACCTGTAGTTTAATCACTCCAAGTTTTCAAGACTGTTATCCTACATGACAGTAAATTGACTGTACTTATATAGCTTTTCTAGTCTTTTTGACCACTTTTACATCACATGTCACATTCACCCATTCACACACTGATGATAGGGTCTACCACACAGGGTGCCAATCTGCTCATCAGGAGGAAACTAACCATTCACACACATTCGTTCACTGTTGGTGCAGCCTTCGGGAGCAATTAGGGGTTGCGTATCTTGCCCAAGGACACATCGACATGTAGACTGGAGGAGCAGGGAAACCGACGACTGCTTTACCTCCTGAGCCACAGTAAAAGTAACAGTTCCTCCTTATGGAGGGCGGGGCTAACGTTTATTAGCCAGCTAGCAGGGCTAACGTTTATTAGCAGACTAGCAGGGTTAACGTTCATTAGCTGACTAGCGTGGCATTTACAGAGGGTTAAAGATTTGTTGATTAAAAGTAATATTTTTATCTTTTTTTTGCCAGAGCTATCGTCTTCTTCTTCTTTTTCTTCTTCTTCTTCGTTTCCAGCAGGCTAGATGCCTTGCGCCATGTTGCTGCCTCTCACTGGTGAATCATTGAAGTGCTTCAAAGGCGCGCGCTGGCTCCGTTATACAGTGACGTAATCGTGTGGCTCCTTGCCGGTGGAAAAGCAACAGGTTCGTAAGAGGTGCTTGGTTAGCACAAACTGAGCACTGGCTCTAGCACTAGCTCCGAACTAGCACTGGCTCCAGCTCGATGGAAAAGGGGTATGACCTCCCTACTGAAGATAGCAGAGTCACTGCCCATCTTCTGCAACAACCTTTAAACTACCCTTTTCAGCCAAAACCTAGACACATCGCAGCACAAACACTTGGTTGTTTGTTTGAAAGGGAGACATTGATAATTTTTTGAAGAAATATAGCTGTAGTTAGAAGTTGAAGACACTACAGCAAGTTGTTATAACAAAAGTGCTTGTTAAATCAATGTAATGTATCTTCTTTACATCCTACCTAAATGTACTTTTTGTACCAGGTCCATATTAATCTGGTGGCATGAGAATACAGTATTTGTAGCAGGTATATTGGGGACATTGTGACTTAAAGGCAGCTTTGTAGTTGCAACAAAGCCAAAAGCAAAACAGAAACACATCCGAATGTGTTGTATGCTATGGTTTTCTATTGTTTGTATTTTAATACAGTGGGGGTGCACTGAGATTGAAATGGCAGAAGTAACCTTAGGGGAGCCAGAAATGGCAGTGACAAAATCTCAAAGTAGAACAAAAATGAGTGGCTCCAGTGAGCGAGTGACTGAAGCAGCTGAGGGAAGAGGAGGATTTAAAAGTCGTTTGATCGATCACAAAGGTGCATATAGTTAAGAGGCGCAGCTAGCCAAGTTCTAAAATAACTCACTTTGACAGACATTTTAGCAAACATGAGAACAAAGGCGTGTGTCCCATTTTTATACTATGTAATAACACCCTAGAACATGCACTCAACGGTAATTTTCATATATACTGCTTTGGGAATTTGTTTATTGTTTTACAAAGCTGTTACCTTTTTTTTAAACAAGGAACTTTCTCACCAATTCTACAGCTGTGAGTTGTTCCTACATTTCCATTGTTTTACTTGAAATGCATAATGACATAATAGTGTCAATCAAGACAAAACTTTTTTAGAAGCTGATTCAGTTTTGTAAATTTGTACATATCCCTTATATGTGATATGTAGGATACAGCTCACACTACTGAGCATGTGTAGGAATTAGTGTTTCATTAATTTGTGCTACATATCAGAGCCTCTATATATCTGTATAGTTGAATTGAACAGGGTCATCATTAATGTTTAATTAAGTAATTAATAAGTAACACTGTCAAAAGGCCTTTATGAGCAGCTTCAATATTGGGATTTTCCTCAGATATGACATAATTCAGCAAATAGCAAACAAGTATGTATATTTCATCCCCTCACAAATCAGGACAGTGATCTTGCCAAAGTGAACCAGCAATGTTTAGACGTTCATCTCCCATATGTCTGATCAATAATTGAATTGCCCACTATGACATGAACTGAAATGGGCTTAAACCACATGATTAGAGGGGATTTCTTCATCGTGTAATTTCACCTGTATGCGTTATGCGATTCCCATTAACACTATCACCACTATGCCACTTTTTTCACAAACATGAGAACAAAGGTGTGTGAAAGTGAGGTTGAAGATTATTTTGAACCTCCTTAACTAAATCTTACATTCACTTGGATGGTTTTGATCACCAATTATATTTTCCTGTGACCGTAAATCAGATCAGATAAGTTTGGGAGTTCACAAACCCAAACAGTTTGTGACACTCATAGCTCATCCAGTGTGCTTTTGTTTAATAACATGGATTGTATCACTGCTTGTGATCACATTACCCTAAATGTGCCCCATTGCTTCATCATGCAAATGCACGATACAGTCTGTTCTCACAATATGAAGATGGATTTCTTAAAGAAGGTAATAAACATGACAGCATGCAATGCCGGTTATTGACCCATCATTCACTACCAGCTGTGACAATCAATGACAATGAACCTCATCTAATGAATCTGGCATGAAACCAACCCTGTTATCCACTACAGTAAATCTTTTAAAAGCAGTAGGAGGTGTTAAAATGTGTCTTTAGTTTTTCTCTTCTTTAATCAATATGATTTAACTGAAAGCAATGTTTTCTTTTTCAGAAACACTTCACACTCATACACATTCACATCTGGAAGTGAAGGTTACAATATCCTCACTCTAGTTCTATTTGCACAGCCGTCCACTGGACTCTATGGATACTACTCTTCAATCATACACATGTATCTGCCGACTGAACTTGCATAAACGTAGCTGGCCAATCAGGATGTACCTGCAACAACAACGTGTGGAGCCCACAGTATATATGGCAGCCTGCCAACTATGTCCAACATCCTACAACCAGTAGGTGGTGTAGGTGTGGCAGGGCCCATAGAACTAGGGTTACAATATCGTAACCTTTGTTCTATCTCATAAAGGCTCTGCCCTCCACCGCACCCTTCCAAAACATTACATCCAGTCCAACCCCACTGATTCTGACCAGCTAGAGCTTAGTCACCACAGCGCATCTACGTCTTATGATGTATGCTGCAAATACCAGAGAAGTAGGAGGCCCAAGCCAACCCAGAAAATATACCACTGAACTGCATGAGGCCATGGCCTAAGCTTACAAGGGTCTACTGTCATACAACAGACTCTCTGCACACCTCATTCCCCATAGCACAGAAAATATGCAGGTATATCATGCCCAGAAGGGGGTCAGCTTAAACACTATTGATGAACACACACACACACACACACACACACACACACACACACACACACTTTTAACCATTCTTGATTCAATCCAGCGAGCACAGACTGTGACAGACAGCCCAGCAAGAGCTCAGACCGCAACGTTGCTGCACATATGTCCCCTCATCCCACACTCATCCCACCACAAAGCAAGGCATTTCCAGCCACACTATCCACGTAGCATAGAAACAGCGCGTCCGACTGGTGCATTGAACAAAACATGCTAACATGCAAGCTGGGCAAACCCTGCATGGGGTAGAGGGCTGAACAACCCTCGACCTGAAAGAATTCTGTATGTTCTTGGGAGCAAAGGATTTGGTCTGAGAGTCACTCCACTATGATCATGGAGCATGCATCTGGGGTGAACCGACAGGGTGCTCAGCTCATATACTCTCTTAGGTGAGGTCAGAGCAAGCAGCAAAACTGTCTTAAGTGACAACTCAAGCTCCAACTCAAGCTTGTAAGGACCCTTCACCAGAGTCTTGAGCACCAGTGGCACTTCCCCTTGGGAGGCACATATCAGGGGCTGTTGTCTCCTGAGCCCCTGCAAGAAACGTTTCACAAGAGAGTGCCTAAAGACTAGTTTTCTATTTCTACAGCCCTTCTGACAGGAAGAAACAGCTGCTGCATACACTTTAATAGGCATGAGACAGCCCTCTATCCAGCAAACACTGCCAAAATGAGAGAATAGAACCAACTGCACACATAAAGGGATCTAACCTCCTTACTTCTCACCAGCATTGGAATCCCAACCACTTTGCGCTATAACAGGCAGTAGTGGATCCCGCCCTCGTCATCTTAGTGCCAACCTGAGAGATGGAGGTGTCAGGAGTCTGTCTATTCTTCCACTGCTCTCTCCTTCTCTCCATCACACCCAACCCTTCTCTGAGGGTGGGTGAGTGGCCGATGGCAGCTAAGCTGTAACTTCTCCTTTACTTGTTTAAGGCACTGAGTAACCAATGGCAAGAAAATCAGTCAGTGTTGGAGTGGGGAGGTAGTGCCAAAGCATTTTGCTGTGAAGATGCCAGCAAAACACCCAATACACCCAAACTGTCGGCTGTTTAGCCAGCTGTGTGCCCTGCTGGAGAATCTTGTCAAATTATTCCAGCGTCTCACTGTCTCACAGTATAAGTTGTAGTTGCTTCCTGCTTGCTGACCAGCCGACTGACTGTGAAATCAGGTAGGTAGCAAGGACTGAGTCTAGGGGGGGCACAGCAGGTATAGTCTATAATATAGTAATAGTCTCCATGCAGCCCTACACTCTGAGAAAATCCACCAAACCTGCAACTAAGACTTTTGTCCTAAATGGCTGCTGTCAAGACGCCTCCATACACTGCCAGATGACTAAGACAAAAGCTAAAACCACCTAACCTGGGTGAGTCAATACACACACACACATACACATATGGTTGCTGTTCATTAAACCCATATTGCATCGTTTTCCATATAAAATACTTACAATGTATATATTTTGTCATTTAATTAGGAGTTTGTATTAACATGTTTGCAGTTGCAAAATAAATGAATTTGAATGTAATTCATAGGAGGAAAGTAGTACACTTATTTCTGCAGAACAACCAACTGACCAACACTGTGTTCGGTGCTTTAGCTTTCAAGAATAAAAACTATGATTTCTGTCTTAAGGGGAAATCAGAGCAGCTTCTCAATTGTGCATTCAGCACCTCATAAAGTGCTATGCACTGACCCACAGAGCTACCATGACCACCTTTTTGTTATCTGCAGGTACAGTCGTCACAGTACTCTTGTTAACCACCCACTGAAACCACAAATAGGCACCTCGTCAGACATGGAGGCATATCAGCTGCTCCTTTTGTTCTTTCTCAGCTAATCAAGGAGACCTGGGCATCAAAGTTGGTCTCTCTGCAAAGTTCACATTTGCATTTTGCATAGCAGGGGCCACTTCTTTTTTTCCCCAATCCCCACTGCTCCTCTGAGGGTGGTAGAGAGGCAGAGAAATGTGTGTCTGAGCAACAACTAGGTCTGCTTGGTAAGTAATTTATCTTCCAAGTAAAAAAGAAATGCTTTTTTTTTTACTTGAAGAATAGTGCTTTTATCTTTAATACCACAAACTAATGTGTGTATGTACTGGTACAGCTGCTCATAACAGCAATGAAGCTGTACTCACTTAAACCTTTATCATTTATTTCAAAATTAGCCAAAGATGATGCTTGCTAAGTTGTTTTACCTATTTGTTTTTACTATGGAGTGAAAAAGTAATCGACCAACCAAGAACAACTAACACAAGAACATGAATGTTATAAAAAACGTAACTACAGTCTGAAAATCAATATTCCTCAATCGTAGATCATGCAGAGTGTCACCAGTCACAGTAAATGCATGCTTGTGTTTTTTCCACCATTATGAATATAATGCCACCAAGCAGTTGGATATGATAATGATACATCATTGAAAAACATTACAAATTTCAGCTCCACTGATCCCTGAGAGACTGAAGATTAGAAAAATAGGGTGCATACAATTTTCAGAAATATCCTTTTTAAAGTGCATTGTGCAGGTTAAGCAACTGAGCCAAGAATCTGCCACTTCTTTTTGTTCTTTCATACCACTGAGCATTTTATTCCCTGTGCTCAGGCAGAGAAAATACTGAGAGAAATATTGCAGGACTCCAGTTAGACAGGTGGCTCATTATCCACATCATCAACAGAGAGGGAGAGAGAAAAACGACCACCAAGGTTTTTGACATGAAGCAACACCTCATCCTCCTTAGAGGTTTCTTACTGTATGTAATTAGCAACAAGGACGGCATAAGGAAATCCTAATGATGCATCCCTCTTTTTTCTCCCTCGTTTTCTCACCCTTTTGAAGCCTCTTCTTGGAGCCATGCAGACCCTGAGTTCATGCCTTAGGAAATTTGAAAAGGAGAGAAAAACCTTTTTAAAGGAAATTTAAGCAAATATTTAAAATGTCAATAAAGAAAATGTGAAGTTGGAGGAAACAAATGAGGGTGAAATTCTTAGGAGAGACATGAAACTGTTGGGAATATTTTTGACTCATTAGGATTAATAAGCGGTGATCCATATGTAAATTTGGAGGTACATTATTAAGGAGAGCAAGGTTTGTTAAAGGAAATGTAGGTTTTCATCTCTGTGACTTGAATTAACCTAGATACAGCCTGGTGCTTGAAGATCACTGTAGTTAGTGTGTAGAGTGTTTGATAATGAACTAGAAATGTTCTCATGTTATACAGTAGCATCATCAAAATCACATTGTAGGTTATGTTTAGCAAAGTACAAAAAGTGTTGTACAGTATTGTGTCGTAAAAATATTGTATCACATTGAAGTATAATAAAAAATAATCATAGAATTTCTTAAATGAACTAAGCCTACATGGTGTGCAGTTTAAAGGCACCACTGTGCTATTAAACATGCACAGAACAACCCAAATACCTGAGCGCAGGAATCAGGACTGTATATCTCTCTGTTGTTACAGGAACGGTTCAACATTGTGGGGAATGTGCTTTTTGTTTTCTTGCCAAGAGTTAGATGGGAAGAGCGATACTACTCTGTCTTGCGTTTGTCCATTAAGGCCCCCCCTCCCCCCACTCACAATGACTGGTACTGTATGTGCAGAGTTTGACACTGGAAGACTGTTTGTACATTAATCTGCTGTAAGTGGAAAGTGTCTCTGTGCTCACCTTCAAACTCCGTTTCAGATGTGCATATATGAGACACTGCAAGCAGTTTGGAAGCCAATTGTGGTCCAGTATGCAGTATAACATGACTGTACAGTACAGAGAAGGCATGACATGGAAATTTAAAGTCTAATTTAAACCCTAACCCTAACCCTTGCATATACACTGAATGGACATTTAGGAGATAGCTAGCCTGCTCTGTCCAAGGGTAACACAATCTACCAACTAGCAACTCTAGAGCACATTTATTTATTATATCTAATTTGTTTAATCCACTTTCTTTATGATCAGAAATATTTTCTTCTTTTTATCCTTACCTATTAAACTGTATCTATGTGCTATATAGTCACATCTGCTAGTCATCTGCCAGCTACAGTGTTCAGAGAGTCAATGTCAGCTCTAGATTGACACATCATTGCATGTTTGGGTTTTACTCAACAGGATTAGTGTTAAATTTGTTTTACACATTGTTGGAAATTAAATTGTTCACAGTAATAGATCCAAAGTATAACTTTCTGTCAAAGTGTGTGACTGTATCAGTATAATTCTGTGCAATACTGATATCACACTCAGGTCTTTTACCATTATACCAATATTCCTCTCAACATACTGTTACTAGTTTTATTTTTAATTTTATGTTCATATTGTTTGTTTCACTTGATTTTTTTCTTTTTTTTAAGATTTGTTGTTGGGCTTTTTTGCCTTTATTTTGATAGTAACTGTCCGAGATGCCAACAGGAAACAAGGAGAAAGAGAGGGGACTGACCTGCAGCATAGGTCCCTGGCCAGATTCGAACAAGGGACGCTGCTGTTATGTGGCTTACGCTCTAAGCACTCAACCACCAGGGCGCTACTTTCTTTTTTTTTAACTCTTCTATTTTTAATACCCACTATGCTGCTGTAACACTGTACATTTCCCCATCATGGGACTAATAAAGGATTATCTTATCTTATCTTACAACGTGACTCTACAGCACAGTGTACTAATACTCTTTCTGTAATTGTTTTATATACTGCACATATCACATATTGTATTTGCATGAACATAGCATGGGTATTCACTTTATCCACTCATCTATAGCACCTTGCAATTAGTGACCAATTACTGGAACAAAGTCTTCTGCTGAGCAAGTTATTGATTAACAATGTTAATGGAGAGTGGAAGCTGTGAGGATCACACCTGTGTCTGTTTATTTGAAGAATATCAGCTCTCAGTCTCCTCATTACTCAACATTCACTCAATTTAAAAAAAAGTACAATAACTTAGACTGACTGGAGGGAATTTGTTTGGAAGACACCATAGATGTGCTGTTCGTGACCCAGTTTTTGCTCTGGCAGCAAAATATTTTAATGACCAACTCCACTGAAAGAGAATTATTTAATAATTCTTTTTTATCTTGGGTTTGTTTCTTTTCTTTTTTTTGAAAGAAACACAATAGGCATCAACTTTTTACAAGGCTGATTGGACAGCGGCAGAGACAAATTAGTCTGTCCTTCCACATGTGAGAAATGGATCCATCAGGGAGCTGCCTTGTGTGACAACACAACACAACACTCCTCTTTAAAATGATATTATCCTTCAAGCATAGTTTCCAGATTGTCTGTTCTGTCACATACAGATATTTTAGGTACACGGAACATGAGAAAAAAACATGTTTGTCCACCTGTATTGACACAATGTACAGTACAGAGAAGGCAAGATTAAGCTGTTTCTCTTGCTTCACTGCTTAATGTGTCATTACACAGAGAGCCAGACATGTCCAGCTGCCCTGATAGAGGATGAGTTGAGCTGGAGGACACTGGCGGCCAATTTCCCTCATTACCCCAAATCCTCCACTGCTCTTAGAGAGATGATGTCCATTTTAATAACAAGTTGTGAGGCAATTTTCAAACAGCAGTAAAAGCACCACACATAATGAATGACAGTGGTGGGCAAGCTGAAGAGGCCTGACCTTATAAAAGTACAACTAGGCACAAATAAAAGCATCCTTAGTAAAAAAGCATTGTAAAATAAAAGCTAGGCAGACATGTGTGCACATAAAATACACACATATAAATAATAAATCATACTCGTGAAGACAATTTCCTTAGTTATTTGACCAGTAAATGCTTCAGTTGCAAAATAAAACCAACCCTAATTTATTTTTTATTCCTAAAGGTAGATGAAGCAAAACTAATCCTTATATATGAACTGCACTTGTCCTCAAAAGTTGAGATGAAACTAAATCTGAATGTAGTATCCGTTTTTATTGCAAAAGTTGATATCCATACAGGAGAATGCTGCAATAATAACAGCACACCAGAGTCGTTGCTGTATATGATGAAATGATGGCAAGATACAGTCCACAGTGTACTATTGACTTCACTCAACAATCCCCAGCTCTCTCATTATTTCCTTTGGACACAGCTCCCTTTTTTTCTCCTCCATTCTCATTAGGTGATGCCCTGATTTGCTCAAGTGCTGTATATGTCATGAACATATCACCATCAACAGTAAAACTGTCAATAAATGTCTATAAAAATGTTCCATTGCAACTCTAGAAAATGTGCACATGTCACCTGTAAAAAAACATACTAGCTCTCTCTGTCTTTATTTTCATTTGTGTCTACCTTGTTGTTGTTCAATCCAAATCATTTCTTCCTAAAACCAAAAAAACCCAAAGGATTATATTTAACCTCCGTGTCGTCCTCCCGGGTCAAATTGACCCCATCTATTTTGACTGTTCCTTCTTTCCTCCTTTCCTTCCTTCCGTCTGTCCTTCCTTCCTCCATCCTTCTCTATTTCCTCCCTTCCTTCTTTCCTCCCTCCATCCCCCTGTCTTCCTTCCTTCTGTCCTTCCTTCTTTTCCTTCCTTCCTTCCTTCTCTCTTTCTTTCCTCCCCCATACCTTCACCCCTTCCTTCTTTCCTCTGTCCTTCTTTCCTTCCTTCCTTCTGTCCTTCCTTCCTTTCCTTCCTTCCTTCCTTCCTTCCTTCTCTCTTTCTTTCCTCCCCCCTACCTTCACCCCTTCCTTCTTTCCTCTGTCCTTCTTTCCTTCCTTCCTCTTTTCCTTTCTCCCTCCCTCCCTCCTTCCTTCTTTCCTCCCTCCCTTCCTTTTTTCCTTTCCTCACTTCCTTCCTCCTTTCCTTCCTTTTTCCTCCCTCCTTTCTTTCCTTCTTCCTCCCTTCCTTCCTTGACTCGAGGACAACAGGAGGGTTAAAGGGGACATAAAATCCTTTTGTGTGTTAATATACTGCTACAATGTCAGATGTCTGTGTTAAACATGAGATGAAATGCTCCCTGGAATACGTCAACCTGCACTGCATGCTCCTTTTGCAAAGTTACCTCCACCAAGATTGCTAAAGTTATTCCCTTGGTTTTTTGTCTTGTTCACTTGTATACTTTGGTTTTGATTCAGGCTCAAACATTTCAACTCAAATTTCAGATATTGACATTTGAGTACACAGCCTCCTCCATAAGTCTACTGAGGGGCAGCTCCTGGAAGCTAACCAATCACAATAGAGTGGGCTCATCAGTATGGAGGACTTAAAGATACAGGCACTAAAACGGCCTGTTTCAGACAGAGACTGAAACGAGGGACTGCATAATAACGAGGTTTTTGAGCTGTAAATAATGCAAAGATATTCTAGTAGAGCCCCAGATTAAAAATATATACCTGGAAATGTGCATGTTATGTCCTCTTTAAATTACAGACTTTATTCCTCTGTGTGCATTGCAGCATCCTATATTCTAATAATAAAACCCTTCTCATTATTTTGATAATTTATTTCAGTACATATGCCTTTTACTTATAGTTGCATAGACTCGTTTTTATTCTTGTTCTTATTACCATAAAAATAAATTCCATAATTTACTAACACAGAAAGTAGGGAGTGGAATGACAGAAATAATCATTCAGTTCAAGCATTGTTATAAAACATCCTAGCAGCTAAAAATATTGGCTGATTCTCTTTTGGCTGCCATAATTGAGGGTACTCTTGTTATTCTTGTAGAAATGTTCATCTTTATTATAGTGAGTGTATGCTGTAAGATCTACTACTATATGTACTGAAGTTATTGCTAATTCATCTCCCACAGTTGCTTCTAACAAAGAGGCATTAACGCGCTTTAGCTAATAATGAGCATATTTTCTGTCAGTGGATTTGGATGTCACATGATAATGAAATACTAAAACTGTTTGCTATCTATTAACAAGAATTGTTTTTTTTAATTTCTTTCTGTCTGACAGCCAAAAAAAAAATGAATCAATCCAGCTTCAATAAAACCCAAACAACTTACACAAGTGAATTATTTCTTTGCCTGCAGTAAACAGTGTGCTGCTCTTTGTGTATTTTGTAAGAAACACTAGAAATCAGCTGACTGCTCCCTTCTTCCACTTCTGTCACAGAAATAACAGCTATATTTAATACTGCTGCGTAATAACATTTGTTTTCCTGACATCCCAGACATTACAGCGAGCAGGGGACCACTCTTTGCTCGGCCAGTAACGACCGGGATGCATCACAAAATGACATTACAGTCATATTGATGCCAGCCATTACCCGCTAATCTAAGCTTTGCTTATGTGCACTTGTTGTGGCTTCTGAGGAGCAGAAGGAAGGCAATAAAGACCACTCACCAAGATCTATGCTCACAATTTCAATGATTCTATATTCAGCCATTTTAAGTGCTCCAGGGCTAAAACTTAATTTTTCCCCAAAAGATACTTTAAACAAATGTCCCCCGAGCCCCAAAATTAGTCTAGGAGCTTGTTTTGACAGTAAGTGCTCCCATCACTGATTGTGCTTGTTTGGAGTATAAAGTCTGGTATTCTAAAATGTTTGTCCTCTAATCTGAATAGAAAGGAATAAATGTTATGTCATGTTACTATGTATGAATAAAGTTAGTATCAAAATGAAATGAATGAAGAGAAAACCCTCAAAAAATACATCTCCATTAACCAGTGTATGAAACAGTTTCAATTATTGTAGGCATGTTTTGTCAGAATATAATGAAAGATATGAAATGATGACAGGTAGTGATTTTTCCATTTGATTGATGGTGTGTTGTAAATGACATGAAAGCGGTCTGATGTGCTGTATGTGTCTATTTCTGATTTGACAGTCAGACAAATGCAAATTTATTGGCATGAAGGTTTAAAGAAAAATGTTGCCAAAGCATTGAAACACATCAAAATAACAATAATATGAACATTAACAGAGCATATATTAATGTATACAGTATAGTCTCTGCATGAATTTGTGTGTGTGTGTGTGTGTGTGTGTGTGTGTGTGTGTGTGTGTGTGTGTGTGTGTGTGTGTGTGTGTGTGTGTGTGTTTGTGTGTGTGTGTTCTGCTTGACATATATTGGACAGCAATAATCTTTTTTGATTAAGAGGTCATTAAGCTCTTTGAAATCTGAAATTACAGAGTGGAATTTGTTAAAGTAAATGTTCCTTGTTTCATTAAATGTGTAAAATTGTAGTAGGAAGTGCATCTTTGTCTCAAAGTCACCTATTCTCTTCTCTTTTGATTGCCATGATTCTTTGTGTCCTTTTTTCCCCCAATTGCCACTTTGTGCTCACTGAGCCTGTATTTGGTCAGGATCTGTCTCTGCTTTCTATCTCTGACAATAGAGAGATATTCTACCAATTCAATTCATAATCTCTTTTTAGGGCCAGATACCATCTAATCTACTTTGGCTGGTTTCTTCTTTCCAATATTGCAAATAGGTTTCTTTACATTGCATTACAGTCTGGTGTTCTCTGATTGGTGTGAGACTGGTCAGAGTGTGTCTGAGAGGGGGCGGTTAGTCTCAGCACCAATTGACATAGGGGACGTTTTTCTGGACTCAGCTCTTGGATTTAGAGGGCTTTGGAATGGAGGGAGTCCAGAGGGGGCTGGATTTAGGGTGATTACAACATTAGAGCGCTCTCTTTTAAATGTTAATTATCAGTAGGTATCTGCCTTTTTCTGCTCTACATGCATTTGTTAGTGTTTTTCTGTGTTTGTATAAAATGTATCTGATTTTGTTGGATGTTTTTTGCCAGTAGTTATAGCTATGATGAATGAGTTGACTCCATAATTCACTGTCACACAGCACAATGGGCTGGATGTCACTGGAAATGTTTAACCCTTTATTGGACGAATGCTTGGTATCTTCTGTAAATATCCGAAATAGCCTCCTCATGCCTCTCTGTGAGGTTGTAGAACTATGTGTATTTTTTTATATATCGACTTTTTGGAGGATATTTCATTTTAGACTGACGAGGAACCATAAACAGTAAGTTCATTGACCTTGATTGGTGACATAAAAATGAATAAATAAGTCACAAAAGCAAAAAAAGGTCATGTAATATCCCTCAATAACTCTTTAGTGTGATGGGAATTCTTATTATTCATCTTCTCTGACACAAATGAGCAATTATGTCATATGATTAGGTGTATGTGTGTGTCATAATCTGCTGACCATGACACCACTTATGTTACATGAAATGCTGATTGAGTGAACATCATGTATGTTATAATCTACTGACTAACCATTGTCCTGATTGTACATACTTTATGACGTGACTATTGTGCTTACATTTTTCTGATATAACAAGGTCATCCTTTCACAAGATAATGTATTGTATGTAATCTGACTATTTCCTCTGCTCTGGGCTCATTCATGCCATCTCACGGTTGAGACAGCAAGGAGTCTGTCTGCAGACGACTGAATAAACTAGAGAAAGACAAGGAATGACTTTGTGCTTCTTGATAAAAAATACTGCCAGAACATTAGAGTTGCAATTTTGAATTTCCAAGTATTTTCAATGAGTGACCTATAAAGGGTTAAAGTCAGATTTTATTATGAATTTTGGAATTAGAAAAAAAATGTTTGTCATTGCATTTAGACCTCTTTAGACTTTTTAAATCTTAGTGCATTCACTGCCATGTTTAAACTCCTAGCTGCTGTCATGGTTATACTAGCGTAGGTATAACTCATACTATATTCAACGATATGATTATTTATGGTGAACTGGTATTTGTTCTCCAGACAAGAGGGACATTTTTTAAAAAGGTCAGTTGTTCCTGGGTGGATCACCATCCACTGAGGGCTCCTGAAGGTCTCCTTTTTCAACAGCTTCATTGTTTGCCTGTGGTGCTGCAGCATTTAGAAAGCACTTTCTTACCGAGAAAAAGCTTGTTTGCTTCCAGGAATTTCCCATTAGAGTCAGCCAACGGGACCACTTGTGGGGTCTGCTCTTCAGGCTGAGTAGAGGGACGCTGGGATAGGTCAGAGCTGGCTGCTGGCAGCTGGCTGTGTGGATGTATCAGGAGGTGCCACGGTGATGTTGGGCTGGGTGCAGAGCAGAGAGGTTGGGATAGAGACAAGGCAGGGGTTTTGGGGACACTGGCAGGGAGAGTCTGAGCCTCTGTACCTGTCATTGTAGGGACTGATGAGAGTTGGTCTGGCATGTGTTGGACCTACTTAGTGAAGCTTTTTTCTCTCTCTTCTCAGTAACCTCCTTCACTTTAGCTAACTGAGCACAGAGCACACTGTTCTCCTGTTTGAATATGTACAATAATCATGTCCACAAGTATAAATTGTAAATCACTGATATCGACTAAATCTTACATATATTTTTATACTTCCTACCCCTTGCCCATATCTCCAGCCTGTTCTGTTTAATAGGACACCGGTTTACATTCATAGAGCCAGATAGTTGTATTCATTTCATTTATTTTGTTTCGTTTAATTTTGTTTGTTTACATTCAGTCATGCGCTGTCTTTTATTCCTGCTGAATCCTATTACTGTTGCTGCTGCAGTGGTCTAGTTTCCCACAGGGATCAAATTAAGTTTCATCTTATCTTTCGTTTCACACCTCATCTCATTAGTTAAACCCCTGTGTCACCTAAAGGAGCTATAATGTGAAACGTGTAACCAGAATAAAGCAGTATATTTTTCAGCCCCTCTAAAGCTACATCTGGCTGCTTCATATGGTCTGAAACTCAATGGATTCATTGATTTAAATGACTGCTTTTAATGTGACTTTGCACAGGTGGTACACAGTTAGTGTGAGTCAAACCGAGGGCAACAAAAGTGCCTCGGAAAAATAGTTTCAAAGAACACAATGAGCTTCAACTCCATCAGGATTTGTGATTAATCACCATGGAAACAGTATTAATGGTCACATTAGTGCCTTGGCCAGCCAGGAGGTATCGTCACGCAAAGCTACAAGAGGATGGAGGTGGTTTGGGGGATTGAGGTTGAAGAAAATTAAGTCTCTAGGCAGAGATCTGCGATGCATTATGGGAGCCCCGGTCACCATGCACTGCGAGACAAGGCATTAATCAAAGAGATGCCAGAGACTAGGAGAGCTCTCTCTGTTGCCACATACTCCCACCTTACTCACTAGTGACTGATTGCTATTCATTATTCTTCGATTTGAGCTTTTTTTTTTTTTTTACATAATCTCTTGTGTAGTCATATTTTCTTTGTGGTTGTTGTTGTTTTTTAATGTAAAGTACTGTTACATCACTATATACGAAGAGTGCTATACAAATGAAGAAGTCTGATTGACTGATTGATTGATTATAGCCCTCAAGGAGCTCATTATTGTGAGCTATAGAGATAGAAATCTTGACTCAATGTGACAATATCCGCTCAAAACTCTAATTGAAGCTCTCATTAGTCCTTTATCAGTGCACCTTTTATATATAATGATATAATAATAATGTATTTATCACATTATGTCATAACTGCTGATGGCCTATTTCAACGTGTTTGCACAATTTTGAAATCTTCAATGTATTAAAGCACCGCCTCACTCTCCAATGTATAAATCAAGTGAATTTTAATAAACCAATAGCGACAAAAGATTGAACTAAAACATTATCAACACATAAACTGAATGATTCCTCATGCATGTTTCTCATAACGTTCTCTTACAGGAATACACAATATCTAAATTTACCAAATGTATCATATTTTGACTCCTTGTCAGAAGTCTGTTACACTTGTAATTTGCATTTTGTTTTTCTGTCTAAATAAATTCTGCTTACCTAAATCTTGATAAACTACCTTGTTTGTGTTTCTGGTGGCTTTTGTAAGTTTAGTTCTGATTCACATTTTTATGAGCAATTCATCAATAGCCCAACCTCCATTTGGGAACCACTGAATTACAACATGAAATATTGTTTGAGCCGCAGACTGACACACACACACACACACACACACACACACACACACACACACACACACACACACACACACACACACACACACACACACACACACACACACACACACACACACACACACAAACTCTGTTATGGACTTGATTTGCTTCCACATCACCTATTAATACTGTCATTTATTCTCATTTAGACTACAACTGGGCTTGGATGTCTCAAATCTCTAATCACATGTAATGAAATTATCCATCAGATACACAGAAAATCTCATTTTAAGTTGGAACTTCAACCAATAGCTAAAAAAAAGATATTTTCTGTGACTAAAGCTAGTCGGTGTAGGAACAGGAGATTCCTCTGCACTTCTGTGTGATCATGATGTTTGGGTGCATGGGCGAAATTTTAATATTAGTTACACACCTGTCACTGCTTTGGTTCCAGGCTTCTGAAAATAGTTTTCTTTGGGCGCATTATCATGATAAATATAATGTCTTTGTGTGTGTGTATATGTATATAAATATTAGCACTGTACTTCTATTGCATTAGCAGTGAATAAGGAAAAATTACCTTTGTTCTTAATTTTACATTTCCCCAAGCAGAGGTAGTTGTTTTCCTTGTGTGGCTGCCTCCTGTGAATCTATTCAGAAGAAATAACATCAGAGGTCAGAGAGGAGGGTAGGATTCATTCAAAATATGTTCTTTGTTTGACAATTAAATGTGGGAAGAAAAAAAAAAGGTTTTTGTCTTTTAAAAATCAACTTAAAACCGCTACTTTGTGCAAACCCATCACATTTTGACAAGTCCTCTAAAAGACACAAAAGACTTGCGGTAAGTTTTAAAGACAAACAACACTGATTGCAGCTTACTGATGAACAATGTAGCATTTTCAAGATGGCATTTTAATCAAAGCATGTTTTAAGTTAATTAAAATGGGCTTGGTACTCAAATTAGAGTGCTCCTCACTTTAAAATGAAACTGAAGTTTTTGGGGTTTTTTACACCAAATTTTTACTTTTAACGATGAAACTTGTTAAGATCACTGAACTACATACTATAAACACTTATGAAATGGAAATACAGATGAGAGATGTATCAAGTATTATGGATGACAATAATCAGTTGTGACATCTGTTGCATTAACCAGTAGATGCCACCAATATATAATACAAGAAGATTTGTTATGACATACTACTGCTGGCATGGCCTCTAAGTGTTTTGTTTGCTGTAGGGTATGGTCAGGTTCCTGTTTGATTCTAGAGGCTTAACCAAGATTTATTGTCCTCTGATTCTCAATTTTATAGCACCCTTTCATTTAAGATAAGATCACAACTTCACGACAGGTTGTCTCATGAGGCAGATGTTTGGCACTTGACTCATCTCACAAGCTTTACAGTTATTTGCACAATGTGGGCTCCGTCTCTGGGCTCTGTCATTTCATTGTCATTTTGATTGCCAACAAACTCCCACCAACTGTCATTATAGTGACTGTGATTGCCACAGACTCACCTGAAATGGAATGAGTCAAACACACACAGGCATGAATTAAACATAACGGCTGCACACAGAATTAGCTTTGAGGCGCCGCTTGCTAAATTTCTTGTGCATGGCTGCCCGTATTTATAGAGAAAAAAGCATATCACTGGCTCATGTCCGTATTTGAAAGAGTGTATCATAATTGTTTTTGAAACACTGAGAAACGATTGCACACTGCACTTACGTGCAGAGATTTGATTTTCACATGCAAGCACTACCTGGACAAGCAGCGGTGAATAATAAGAATAGTTTTACTCAAGTACACTTTGGAGGCACTTGTATGTTCTACTTCATACTACTTTACTATTTCAAAGTGAAATATTGCAGGTTTGACTCCACTTCTAACAAATAAGATTACTAATTACTTTGCAGATTAAAATTTTACATACAGTGATCATCTTATGTTTCCTTGTTATAAGCTACCCAACGATTCTTTAAGTAGTTAACAGTATTCAAGGGGCCACAGCAGAAAGAAAACTTGAGCTCAAGCCTGCATGTAATGAGCAGACAGTGTGCTGTTAGCAGTGGTGTTGAAGATTAAGGACCACATCAGCATTTAAACTCATCACAGTGACATTTTCAGGTAAGTTTACGTGCTGTTTAATGTGCTGCAGCTGAACAGCTAATTAGCTACATAGCCTGCAAACTGATGTTAGAAGTGTACTTCTCTGTGGTGAATGTTTGTTTGGTTCGGGGCCGGAATAAAAATCAGCCCATCAAAAACAATCTTCACTAGTATTAAGCAATAAACATAGATTCAATTTACTATAGCTTGTAGAAATATACATAATACATTTGTGTAATTTATATAAATGTAATCTTATAAATATATTTAGTAGTAATAGTAGCTTTATTGTCATTATATTGAGGGTCAGACAACAATATAATGACATTTAGATAGCACTCCCTGAGCCATAAGAACATTTAAGACAATTAAAAACAATTTAAGATATAAATAAAAGGGTAATAAAGTGCAATATGCAATATAAAAAAGGTACAAACAGCAGTAATGCTTATGGTAACTTTAGGCCATATCTAAACAACATTTCTGAGATGAACAAAATACTATATCAAACCTTTTTATACATTATAGATCTCTAAAATACAACTATACTCTACAAAACCTACCACATACAGTCAACACACAAATAACTGAAGTAGTATCAATAAAAACTGGATAAATCTATAAGGAGGTATTTATTGCAGGTCCATTTGCATTATCTTACATTATGCAGGTATTTGTGTTGTTCAGGTTTCACTCTGTCTATACTAACAACAAGTTTAAGTGTAATAGTGTAATTCAAACCAGACAGTACAGCAGCAGCACCCACCATGATTAATTTTCAGTAGCTTTTCGTCCTTCATTAAATCACTGTGTAACAAAGTCCTGTAAAGTCTGAGCGAATCAAACTGACACCAAATACTTTGAGCACTTTGGTTAATGAGCATATCAGAATTTCTGATGAGAGCAGCACAGCACCATTATCGCTGACTATATTATCCCTATTGTCTTCTGTCTATCACTCTTGAACATTGCCTGGTGTTTTCACAGGAGTAGACTCAGCGGACCTGAATCCACTCTGCTGCTCTGCTCTGCTTCTCCTCTTCTCTGGCTGGTGTCTGCAGTCATACTGGTAACCGCATATTAGAGGCTGGGGGTAGAGAGATAGATGAAAGGCCGATGACAGCCACCCAGATCCACATTGTGCTAATCACCACTGCACTGCCGCCATTTCTTCAGGGACACATTGAGCTCAGGGAACCAAGTTCGTTTTTTTTTTGTTTTTTTTACCAGAGGAGAGTTTTCAAAAGAGAAGTTTCTACTTTTAAAGAGCCTTTGACTGAGTCCTTGCACTTGTAACAACCTCTCATCCTTTTCAGTATGTCTCTCTCTCTTTCTCTGGCGTTGGACACATACAGTATCTGTACTGGCACCTAGCCCACGGGGTGCTAAATCATCAGCATATTATAAATCATTGTTATTATAAACTGTTGCACTGAATAGCATGCTGCAATGAAAGCATTCCATGTTGTTAGCTAGGGCTAATTTGTTTCCCTGTAATTTAATACTTTCTTAGATGGCAAACAATGAAATATAACCAAGACAGGATGGGTAAAGCACATTATGCAGGCCCTGGGTGGCGATTTGTTGCTTAATGAAGCCATTAACCACACACTACCAAAATTTGATACAGGCAAAATAATGGCTTCATTAAAGGAAAATATTGCAGCTCTGTAAGGAAGAATTTCAATGTGCATGTGTGTTGGCGGTGCATATTATCTCGCCACCCACGAGAACAATGCTCACAGTAACAAATCTTAGTTTCTGTTAATAACACTACATGAATGAACACGAGGCTGAAAACATTGTTAAGGAGCAGCTGTTGTAAATTGTGATCCATGTTCCAGCGAGAGTGGATCAGTCACATCATTCAGTTCGATTCATCCTTTATGTTGTGTATAGAAGTCATAATCATTATTAGTGGGTTTATAACAAGCTTATCTGCTGAGAAAAATTGTGTCCTGGTATTTGGTCACAATGCTCATTATAGATACAGCCGTGTCACTGTTTTGTGTTGTGTTTCAAAGCAATAACTGATAACATCAACTGTTATCCATCTTCCCCTCTCTTCCTCCTATTATGCCTGGCTGATCAGTCAACTCATTATAATTAGGTGTTAATTAGCAAGAGACTTGAGCTGGCCTCTGCATTTCAATGACGGCTTGTCACAGAGGAAAACATCAACACCCGAGTCCCCGCTACGCTCAACCCGGAGGTGGCGAGGTGACAGCGTGCCGCCTCTTTCCCCTCCCTCCTCCCTCCTTCCCCTCGCATAGGTCAAAAGTTTCTCAAGTAAATTACAGGCAGTGACTTTTGTTTGTCTCTCCCAGCTCGTTCATCCAGTTCTCCAAGGTTCCCACCTCGGTTTAATACATCATTCATTCAATTATGGAAAGCCATCAAGATTGGAAACTTGCAAATTCTTTGTGGCGTCTCGCTTAGCATATAAAGCAGAGCGCGCCGGCTTTTATGCCCAACTAAATATCGATGACAGGCCTTGTTACAGTTGATGGATGAGCTTCATAATTAGATGGTGCCACTGCTTTTGACTATTAATGAGGGCTGTGAATCAAGTCATTTCCCTGCACTGTCGATATTTGAGGCGTCTCATATTTTCCAGACAGTGGAGCGACCTGCACACAATAGTCCCTCTGCAGGAGGCATGAATAAACATCGGGGTGGTCTCTGTTGCTGTAAACAAAAACTCTGGAGACTCTATCACACATTGTCACTGTTGATCTTTTTCTGCACTTGGTCAAGTAATTTAGACCCATTAGGAGACTTCCTCTTTAATAAATAACCTTTCTAATGATGCAGCAATTAGTGGGAAAAAAAACTATTTGGAGGTTAATGAATGAAAATTGATCATCATAATTTATGTTTATCTTCCAAATTACTGACATAATCTTCAAGAGTGACAGGTGATTGAAATAAAATTAATGTATCATCTATATAAGGATAATAATAAATAAAACATAATTTTGTTTCTTATTTAAAGTTCTCATTTTAGAGTCATTTAATCATTATTTCCCATAAGCTCAAATCTATCACCTGCTTAAACGTCACTAGCTTTTGACAGAAGAGGAGAGTCTGTGGGGTTTTTTTTTCAGAATAACCAAACAGTGTAGAAGTTTTTAAACAGCAGTGACTGCAGAAAAAAGTTTGGGAAAAGTGAAATCAGAGGAGAGCGTTGGTGGATATCATGAATATCTGCTGTGCTTGTACATTTTCCATGGGTGCTGTTTTGTATGCAAACAAATTAAACCTTTAACTCTGTTTGAACCACGATGGTTTCAACTTGTGTATCATGTAGCGGGTGGATGCCAGTTTGTCTGTATCTGAGTATGGAAAGTTAAACTTCAAGTAAAAGTTTCATTTTGTCAGAATTATCAATGAAAGGAGTGTTGAATGAGAGATTACAATGAGAGTCACACAAGCTAGTGGCTCCACTAGCTTGTGTGACTCAGTGCAATCTCCAAGAAGTAATATCATGATCTCGACTCGTAATTTTGACTGATTTGCCATTTGACTGATTTTGTCTTTGAGCTTGTTGTTTCGCTCATCTCTGGCTTCCAACACAAATTCCGACTTGGAGCAAGAGCAGAACAGTGAGATGAAAAACAGGACAAAATTTCACTCTAATTAATTAAAGTCATGTTTCTATTTTGTTGTATTTGAAATTGTAACAGTCTCTCTTTCTCTCCCTTTGTTTCTTTGTCCTTGCCATTCAACATTCAACAGACTAGAACTACAATCATTCCCCTTGTTTCCCTACAGAATAAATACAGTAGCTGCTAATAAACACCCTTCTCTCCACATCACTGACAGGACCCCAATCACTTATTTAAGCGGATTTGACTTATAACAAAGCTCAGTCTTGAAAATCCTCTTTCCGCTGGGTGTGTCATCATTTTGCACTCTGCATATGAAAAATGTTTCTGTTCCTGTACCTACATCTAGGGACTGCTGATCTTTTCATACCTCCTCTTCAGTTTATGAGACCAATATTGTCTTTTTGACAGAGCAGTGGTAGCTCCATAGCAACACGATTTGTTATCCCTGCAGGAAACAAAATCTGTTTTACATTTTTACTCTGCTCAGCATCTTCTCTCATACTTGTTTTCATCTCTCAAACTTCATTTCCTTATCCTCCATGCCGTTACTCACAGCCGAACTAATGCAGGTCAAAATCTATCAACCAGTCTATCAATCTACAGTATGTCAATCAATTTAACCTCTTAACGCACGCTGTTCCGTCTACGGGACGGGACAGATGTTAGGAGGTAGCCACACGTTCTTCTGAATGTTTTAAACACCAACCCTTAAACATATATATTCATGCCGTACATTGTTGGAAAGCTTAGATTGTCCCGATTCATTCAAGACCACTCACGACTTATATGGTTGCTCACAGACGTAATAGTATTAGCGATTAGCTCGGCTAGCCTCTGAGCTAAGTAAGAAAAGCTATAATGCCTACATACCTTCAAAGTCTTCCCTTTATCCACAACGATCATCTTATGACTCAGGACTTTCTGTACAGCTCGCCAAGTATCCATTCTTGTGAAATATGAAATCCGTTTCCATAAAACCGAAATACTTTCCTCAATATGTCCATGTATTTAGTCCAACACGTAACGTAATAACACAAATAACAAACCATATACGGTCCGTTTACGTCATTTCCTGACCTGCGCGTCCATCTCAGAGTACACGTGACTAGATGTTTACGTCCGTGAGCCTCTCCTGCTTCTGACGACACCACACACAAGCCAATCGGTGGCTGTGTCCCAATCTGGTCCTAATTGCGAGGCTGCATCCTCGAAGTACGCTGTCCCAATTCGAAGACTCCTTCAAATGCAGCCTTGAAATGCGGCCTTCTTTTCCCTCTTTTTCGAGGATGCATCGCTACTATCCTTCGCGGCCTCCCAGATCCCAAGATCCTTTGCGCGGCGCTGTTCAGTGCCGCGAAAACACAACAATGGCGACACCAACAGGTGAAGACTTTTCATTCAAGTGTAAGCATTGGTTTGTTTTATTTAATTATTTGTACTTATTACTACTTATACTTTTATACTTTTACTAATTACTTATATTTTATTACTTGACTTATTTTTTTATATTTATATATATATATATTTACTTATATATATATATTTATATATATATTTACTTATATATATATATTTATATATATATTTACTTATATTTATATATATACATATATATACACACATATATATATATATATATATATAGACTAAGATGAACAAATTTAGATTTTAATAAAGAGCTACGTTCGGGATTGTCACTATTATGCGTAAAAGAGTTGAACCATATATCATTACGCACTCGGCATTTTGGTACACGGTTGGTTCTTCTTCGACTTGACATATGACTTATAGCAAAATAAACAGATAGATAGATAAATAGATATGGCCAAACAAAAAAATATGGTTATACGTAATAATAATAATAATAATAATATCATTAGAGACCAAGATTTTGATTGTAGGCAAAGGGGATGTGAAGTTATAGGTGTTTGATTGCGGTTATACAGCTTTGGTAACCAAGTGTCCATTTGGAGTCTCCAAAAAGGACCTGAGGAAAACGCATGGACATACCTGTTGAAAAATAACTCTGAAAAATTCATCTTTTGGTCTTTTGACTCCAAATTTCTTTCCACAAGCTCTACTACTTCCTGTTACAGTGTTAAAGAAGGACCGTAATGATTGCTCATGCACTTGAACAGGTTTCAATGAAACCATACCATGGCTGTCAAACAACTCTGATTCATGTTAACAGGATGCTGGAAACCCTGTGGGGGCACTAGAGAAGGTTATTGATGTCTGTGCTGTGCAAAACAGGTTTGTCAAGCATGAGCTAAACAGCAAAAGCATGTGTGAGTGCTGTCAGTTGTTGTGGGGGTCCGATTGTAAATCATTTTAAAGTCAATCATACAAATATTACTGTAGAGGTGAAGCATCTTACCGAATTTCAGCACATAAGGAAAGACTCCCTGAGCTTTACATTTTGTTAGATACTTGTTTTACAGAAATGACGCATGAAAAGATGGATTATGACAAAGGACTGAAAATAAAGGGCTAAGTAGCACCTAAAATGACACAGTAAAGTGGGCACAGAGCACAGAAATCATGGGTCTTATGTTTAATTTGGGGTAAATGAGATCAGGCAGCAAAATGACTAAGCGAGGCTGAAAATGTGCATTTTTTTAACCGTTTCTGTAACTTTGCTCCAAACTTTACAAAAAGCCACCCCCTGCTAAGTGAAACCTCAACACCTGCTGATTGCACTGTGGCAATGACCACAGGTTGGAAAAAAAATCCCTGAGCAGCCTTAAAAAACATAAGATTTTCTTCATTTTCAAGGCGCAAAGTGAGCAAATCTCGCCATATTTAAGTGGGAACAAACTTCCCCTCTTATGGGAATAGTTTCAATCACTTTCATGATATTTTAGAAATGCTGCTTTTCTGTTGTTGCAGTCCAAATTCACAGCACAAGGCTGGAGGGATAAAATATTTAACCAGTTTGTTCTTTCTTTACTCTGTGTTACATTACTTATTCATTCTGGCCTAAAATGCTTCCATGACTTACATCTGCACAGAAGACAGTTATCTCCCAAAGGGCCAAAACATATTGTGGGTTAGAGAAGCCTTATCTTTCTGCCTAGCTCTATTCACCAGAGACATGCGAGAGCTATTCTTTGCCAAACTTTGTTTATACATTATAAATAGAGTACATCTCTATCAGGAATTTGCATTTATCAAGCTCGAACCACTTGTTTTATGTTCTGCCACATAAATAAAGAGACGGTGAGCTTAGGGAACGTTATCTATACCCAGTGCTGGGAAAAAAATCACTTACTCAACAGTGGAAGTAATGTTTGTACTTGTTATTTCTGTTACTCAGCTCAGTTCCATCAAAAGCATCTTTATGAACTTCAAAGCATCTTCACGCTGCTGACTTGGAGGTGGTGTCGCTGGTTTGATCCATCATGTCTACAACCATTAGGTGGATTGCCGTGATTTGTTCTACAGGCATTCATGGTCCCCAGAGGATGAATCCTACAGACTGTGGTGACTTTTCCTCTAGTGCCACCATGAGTGAAATGTCTCAACAACTGTGGAATGGATTACAATGTGCAGCTGAATCGAGTTTTTATCAGATATGGGAGAACAAACTTCAAAGAGAAAAGACTGGAGCGCACCGACTGATTTGCAGCTTTTAATGGTACAAACAGGCTAACATTTCAACACCAGTTTGTCCTCTTCAGAAAAATGGACAAAGGCAAAAGGCAAAGACATAAAAAGTCAATCTAGAATAGATGTATAATATATCTTTGAGTTACATAAAATCATCTTAAATACATTCTTGCTGTGTGGGTTTATTCTGATGTTCACTTGCAGCATTATTGTGCATAGAGACATTCATACTGCAAAGCAATCAAAGGGAAGAGTTTGATTGATGCAGGAATTTGACACTGGTTAAATAATGATTAAATAAGTCAACACATTCCATCAAATTAGCATTGACTTTTCCAATATTTAAATCAAAACCACAATTTTTTCTCCTCTAACTTTAGGTTTTGCTCAAATATAACCATAAATGTGTTCATCATGCTTTAGTTGCCAGGAATGGATAATTTAGGGAAAACAACTGACATATGCTGACAGCAGATGTTTGGCAGATATGTTTGACATGAACATCATGTAGTATTTAAGTTTGCTGTACACATTAAATATACATTTTTCCTAGTTATTGGATTTCATTGAGCTCATACTCGCAATGACAAGATACATGATACATACAGCTGATGAAAAACGATGTGGACTAGTTGCAAAAAATGTCAGGCTGTTCTCTATCAAACAATATCCCTTTAATCTAGAAACAGCTCTCCTCTAATGGCAGGAACACTGACTTGTTGTTTCATTGTCACATCTGTGCTGGAAGTGTCACAATTTGCAACATAACATAGAGTTCCATGTGGTGAGATGACTGGTAAAAGTTCTCTGTGCTCTGATGCCAAAGTGTTCTTGGCGGATGGTAGATAATGAGAGGCAGGAAAAAAGAAAGCCAGGCAGAGACCGAGACAGACTTGAGTGTGAGAGATTCAGACACTGAATGTACTCAGCAAGATGAAAGTGAGGTATTTCAAAAAAGGTACCAAATAGACACAGATCATAAATTAGGTGTTTACTCGTTTTGAAGTATGTACATCTGACCCAGGCACAAGTTCATAAAAAAAATCGCACCATTTTGATTCAAGCTGTCGCTTCTTTTCTTTTGCAAACAACACAAAAGATTAATCACATAGGTCACATAACAGCCATTTCAGTAGAAGAGAAGGCAAGGAGGTCATGAGGCAAACAGTGGGAGGCTGAGCACAAAGACTGTCAGCTACTTCGCTTAATATTGAGCTTTTAAATGGCAAGATGTATTGATGTGGTATAAATGTTCCAGTAAAAGCGTGTCTGTTTGTCTCTCTCACGTCTGCATGTGCAGTTAGTCGTGACTTTAAATGTAACCCAGAACAAAAATGCCAGAAATCTATCAAATGGTATAGATTGATTGCACTGATATGATGCTTTTATCCAAAGCCCTTGACAATTTTCCTGTCATGCACCTATTTACCAGACACACTGATGGTGGCAAGCTGCCATGCAAGGCACTGGCCTCAGCATCAGGAGCAGCAGTTCAGTGTCTTCTCCAAGGACAGTCCTACCATGTGAACAGAAGGAGCTTGGATCAAACGCCCAACCCCGCAATTAATGGACGACCTGCTCAACCTGCTGAGCCAAATATAATTTATATGTCAGTGCTCTGGCTCTGAGCAACCTTGTTTAAAGGCAGCAACACAGTCAGATTGTCAGTCAGAAGATAAAAGGCTGTCAGATTGATGTGCAATCTGGTGAACATCCAAAATCAATGTCAATATCAATCAATATTTTTGTAGCAAACCTCTGACTTTTTTCACATCTTACAGATAGATAGATAGATAGATAGATAGATAGATAGATAGATAGATAGATAGATAGATAGATAGATAGATAGATAAATAGAACTGAGCACAAGACACTCTGATACAGCCTCCAGTCCTTTGTGCTGTGTTTAGCCCAAGAATACACAAATCAGAAAATAGACTAATGCATGCTGTATTCAGATAATCCATACAGCTATAATTATCACAAACACAGACCAGATAAGTCCTTATGTACAAGACTGTGCTCTCCAGGATGTGGATCCATAGCAAACTTTCAGTCTTGAAGCCTATTCAGCTCCAGTATGAACAATACACTATAGATATATTCCCCACAGCTAATGAATGTAACATTTGGTTTATGTAGTGCAAATAGGCTACATAGTACTATTTATTTTCTTCTTCCTCTTTCTTCCAATAGAGTCTGGCACATTCTAGATTTGGCCTATCACTCTGTAATTGCCTGAGATCCACTTGACATTTAGGAGAAATAACTCTAAGTTATCTGCCTTCACTTTGTGTTTTAGGCTTTTATTAATGAACTCGGAGAGCTTTTTGCTTCCCATCTAAATGTCATTGGACATCATGAAACACTGGGAAACTCCAAACTATGCTTGAGGACTTTTAAAACAAGTTTTTATTTCCTTTTTTTTATTATTCTTTTTTTTATTTCCCAAATGCGATGAAGCAGACTTTTCTTTGGATACTCTGGCGCTGCCTGCCTGAAGCATCAGCCAAATAAGCTGCTGCTCAGGGCCAGCATGCAAATTATAATGTGAACTCTCTTTGACTTCTTGTGTTCATTTTTGGGCCAATTTCCAGGACACTGTTTGGACCTAGTACTAGAATAAAGTGGCCATTAAATTTAGATTAATAAAAAATGGCATTCTCAGACATGGTTTGGATAGTCCTGGATTTCACTTTGCCTTGAACCATCCATGCTGATTCAATGAAGGAAGACTAGAATTATTTCAGGACGAAATGAGGGCTGAATTTAAACATTTATGGTTGAAGGTTTTAACTTTGGATTAATGCTGTCTGTCAGTGGAGGACTATTCATTATTTAGTGTATTTTAATAAAGACAAGTGAGCATCCCCATCGAGATTAGAGTTTACTGACAGGAGCAACCAACTGAAAAGTTTTAATTAAATCAAATTGCAAGATGTAAGATGTAAGATGTGTGAAGTGCAGTGGAGATAATTTCACTGCTGCAGAGTTCAGACTTGCATAGTGACCAGAAAGGATGACTTGTACTCTGCAAACAGAAGCTACAAGCAAGCTTAGTAATTTAGTAATTTACAGATTGACAATTAGTATTAGTAACTTGTCAAGCTGTCATTTCAGTTATTCAGTATACATAAATCCCATCAATACATTTCATTTTAAATAATTGGCATTCATTTCACAGCATAGTTTGACATTTTGGGAAACACACTTATTTGTTTTCTTACTGAGAGATGAGAAGATCGATACCACTCTTATATTTATTGTGCATTTTTCATCCACCTCAGCAAAATGTCTCACATGCCGTTCTTCTGTGTATTCCCTTATGTGTTAAAAGAAGCATGAATTTCATAAAGTTGACCTCTGATCTTTAGAAAACCACTATCAACCCCCGTGACCCCATCCATGGTCATATCCACCGGTCTGAAAGTGGCAGGTCTCATGAGTTTGCCGTCTGCGTCGAGGATGTAAGGGGAGAAGCATTCCCCTTGCACTTTTCTCACCGGTTCCATGACAGATGAAGAATGAAACGTGGCCCTCTTATTGAATAACAGCATCGATGCTTGTGGCTAAGTATGCTTGTGATCTTTCAAATTAAACTGATGGATCATGACAGTACGTGGCAAAACGGATTTTTGTGTCAGGGCAGAAGCACGGCGCAGCCATCAAACGAGCAGTTCCCATAACAAATGTGACGGAAAACTCGTAAAATTATGATAATGATTGGGTAGTGTAATAAAATCTGTATATATCAAATCACCTTTTGTATTGCTTTGCTGCGCTGTGGGCTATCGGTAACTACAGAGGACTGCAGAGTAGGAGGGATTCTGCGTTAGAGTGAGGTTTTCTTTCTTGGAGAAAATAAGTTAAAAAATAAAGAATTTTCAAGCAAGTGAAATAAAAATGTCAGCTGATATTTTTGTCATGGTGTGCAAGGTGTAATCTGTCCTCCTTGTGATAACTACCTTACCTGGAAGGCACTGAGGAAGGGAAGTTTTCTGTCTTGCATAACATGATTTTTTCCCCCTGAAACAAAAGTATGCATTTGATCGCATAAGAGTACACAAGAAAAACATTATTGTGTGTATATACTGGGTGCAATGAGTTGTCTGTAGGCATGCAGCAGATTAAGAGGGGAAAAAAAGAAAGGAAGTAATAAAAGATAGCAAATGAATTGGGGATAAAGAATTACAGCCAGAGAAAATGTTTCATCTTAGTGACAGGTCTCATACATTTTTCTATGTGATCTCCTGAGAAACCAGGTCTTGGCAGGTGTCAAAAAAATAAGAGCCAGAGATGGAAAGAGTGCAAAGGTTGGGTGAGTAGAGACTCTGCCTGCAGGTTTGCTTTATTTCTATACGATATGATTCAGCATTTATGTAAGAAAATGGTCAACGATGTCAGATGATTGGTTCGGATTTTAGTTGCTTGCTATGTCTGTCTAACTTTGTATTTTGTTCAAATAACCCTATTGCTGTTGCAGACAAATATAACTAGACTAGGTAGGCCTGTCAAGCATTGAACTTTTCCAAATGCCAAAGAAGTAAGGGGTTTTGTAACAACTAAATTTGGTATTCAAAGAGTTTAGAGGGTGGTGTCTCTTTTTAATGCCTTTCCGAATCAAAAACACAAGAGCATAATTACAAGGAGTGGATTCGTCCGTGGGTTTACTTAAAGTTATGTAAGTGGTAAATGTTTGCTTGGCTAAAAAGCTTCTAACCTACAGTAATAATCAAGCTTTACTTCCAAGCCTAAGGTGCATACCATTACCCAATATTTTGTTGGATTACAAATCATGTGACAAAAAGCCCCATTGAGGACTGGATCATTCATTTTGTAGGCCCTGGGTGCTACTCTACAATAGTTTAGTATTATTAGCAACTTTTTAAAAAATTTGGAATATGCATTTATCCAAGATAGCATCACATTTGATAAATTTATCGCTTGGTTTTTATCAGTGTTGGGTGTAATGGACAGCCATCTAGTGCACCTGTGTAGAGGTTCTTCAGCCTGACCAGTCTTGGGCTGACTCCGAGGAGAATCAGGTTGTCTCTATATTATTTTGAGGCAGTTATAATTTGTACAACATGGTGTTGTGATGGTCCTCCTGATGAGCCCACTGTGTTGGATTGGTTAGCTGCGTCTTAGCTGACTCGGGAGGTTATATATAAAGGAGTAGTAGTCAAACTATTTCTGATATTGTTGGACTGAAGGTGACTCACCAAGCAAAACTGTGTATACTAGACTTATATCCAAATTACTTTATTGTTGGCTCAAAACAGTCAACTTTAATCAACTTTGGAGTCCTGCAGGCCAGAAGGATAATAGCTTTATCTTGGAGAAAAATGGATGTACCCTCGATAAGAGTCTAAGTGAAGGAGATGGCATCTTGTATTATATTGGAGAAACTTAATCATATAACCAGAGCAGAAGCAGGGGTGTTTGAAAATGTGTGGAAACATCTTTTAGAGTTTGCTGTATGCATTTGAGTGTTATATTACCGTGTTTAGTTTTTTCAATTTTAACAAGTTGTTTCACACTTTAATTATTGTCACTGTTTTTTTGGATGTGTGGAATATATCTACAGTTCAGTAGCATTTTACTTCTCTAATACATTCACACATGTTCAAGTTTGAATTTGGTCTGAAATATGTGAGTGGATAACAAAAAAACATCCTGTGGAGTAACCTTAGCAACCTAAGTTATAATAAGAGACGGCTGTTTGTGGGCAGTGAAGCTTTCGGAGCAGGTGGAAACCTTGTCTTTTGACTTTCAGCGAACATTTTTACATATCCTCGTGTTTAACAAGGACATCTGACATAACCGTATAAAAATAACAGAAAGCATGACAGTACCAATGTAACAACTGTAAAATTTATTAAGGCAAAAACAGCTAGTACTTTCTCTTCTTACAGAACATAATAGAAAGTACAATATCATCAAATGTTTACCTTCATCTTTGTCACGCCATTAATAGTAAATGAATGAATGAAAATGAAATACATTTCACATGACTGGCTCTGGTATGTAGACATGAGTTTTTGAGCACCTTTGAAATCATGTTTCTCTGCAGGGAGCCTTTGAACAAACTAGATCCCTTCACTGTAAAGATTTCAATGACAGAGAAATGGCAACACAGCTGCTATTGACAGGAGGAGCTGTGGCTGGATTTAAGAAAATGTCAGGGTTGTCAGGAATCAAACACACTCCTTTGTGCCTTGAAAAAGATGGGATTTGGCTTGAAAGAATCAGGTTATTTTACTGTGAACACTTGGATCTTTTTCAGAAATCAGCCCTTTAACCGTGTGAAGGAGCTGCAAATAATCCTTTTTATGCTATACCTTCAGTGCATGTTCATGTATTATATGGTAATCAAAAAATACAGGGTGCCAAGAGGTTTTTTTTCTTAACCGCAGAAGATAATATCTAACATTGACATGTAGCCCTCCGAAGTCTTCATGAATATTACATAGTAATATTGCACTTAAAAGATATTGCAGACAACGTATGCTTTATCTAATTTGGTCCATTGTATTCCCATTATTTAGAATAATTTACGGTATGTCTTGACAGCTTCAGAGATGACAGAGAATATATTGCGATTGAGGTGCCAACAAGATCATGTGAGAGTTAAAAAAAAGATTAGCTGGTTGTAAAATACAGAGAAGGATTTAGGTCAACCTGGAGATTGAATTAAACCTCATCAAAGCTCCACTCATCAATGCTTTTTAGCCCTGCTAGCAGTCTGGGTCCAAGGATGGTCGATTATTCGATCTACCACTTTTCTCCAGACTGAAATATCTCAATAACAATTTGATGGATTACCACGAAATATTGCACAGAGATTTATGGAAATTCATGTTTTTTTCATGATCTTCAGAAAATAACAGAGCCAACATTTAAACCAAAATCTAGATTGTGATTCTGATCTATGTAGGGCTTATTACATGTTGGGTGAGATTGAAAAACTCAATATGAATGCTTGAATCACCAAGAAGCACACATCTAGATAGCTTTAGAGTAGATGATAAAAAATAATAATTTATGAAGGAGCTAATTTGGGCTAGGTGGGTAGTAAATTAAGATATTGTAAAAGTAATTAGTACTGTACATCCTACTTGAATCATTTGTAATTCAAAAGAAGAGAGTGACCCAGAGCAAGTCCTCCTCCGTGACTTGAAATAAATACATGCTTCCTGGTGTCCAGCAGACAGACAATGAAGTGCACATATTCCTCATTGAGAAGCTCCGACTGTTGATTTTTGATGTCATTGGTGTCAACGTGAACGACGGCTGTATGTTGTGCCATCAGCTGCAGAGTGGTCGTTGTAATGTCCTTTATGCAGACACCTGGATAGAAGTCTGGCCAGTGCACACGCCATCTGCCGAGTTTCCGACTTGCCAACAACAATCGCAGAGGGGGCAGGGTGGTGGTGAGATGGAGCCTGATGTTGATACCTCAGTTGCTGGACATCAACTACACCTGAAAGTGCAGATGATCAAGATGGACCAGGCTGGGGATCATTACGATTGGTCTGGTGAGAGCTGTGGCCAGTTGCAGGCAGAGGGGATGGTGAAAGGTGGAAGCTTTCCTCAAGTGGAGGAAACTCCTGCAGACTCAAGATGTTAAACCTGTTGACCAACGGGAGGTCCAGAGGTGGAGGAGGGGGAGACGCTTTTCAACCAGCTTACCCTCATGGGCTATGGACCAGTGCTCCGGTTTACATAGGGTCAAGCTCACAAGGGTCTTCACTCTACCCCATCAATGAGAGACCACACCTGTGCTAGCATCAAAACTAACAAAAATACTGAATAAAACAGTCTTATGTTAAAAAGCAGTGTGTCTCCGCCACTGTTTGGCTGAAACAGGCCAACTGGAGCAACTGGGAGCCTTTATTCAATTACAAGGTATGGTTAAAAATGACCAAACTTTGAGAGTCTATTGTTAAAAAGTGGATAAAAAAGCCCTTTTTTCAGAGCTACTGGTGAGTATACACAGTCACCATGCATGTGGATTGTCTATCCTCCTAATAAACTCCTCTGGAAGGTTGAGGTCAGGAGTACAGTTCAATTTGAAGAGTGGCGCCCTGATCAATGAGTGAGACACTAAGTGAAAAACTCGGTTCAGTCTCATAGCTCTTATTTACTTCATATCCAGCAGCTCAACAGGCAGCTCTTTTTTAGCAAGTAAGCTCATATAAACCCTGCCCCAGGCAAAGTTAGTGACTAGCTAGTTGATATAGTGGAGGATTTAGTAATTGAAGAGACAGAAATTTCAGGAGCAAAAGGGAGAGTTAAAATTGAACATGACAATCATCTGGTGAAAAAAAAATCCTACTTTTGCTGGATGTGTAAAAAGGCCCATAACAACTTTATGATGTGAAAATATGACACCAGGCAGTGGTCATGAAGTGATCTCTAAAGGGCATATGGGAGTGCAAGGGATGACTGCACCCAGCATAGCATCAGGCCTTCGTCCAGCACTCTTTAGTTGAAATTGTTTGCATGAATAAGGTTTGCCATCAAAGATAATAGTGCCCAAATGTTTGGATAATTAAAGCAAAAAAAGAGAGCTTTGTTTGTCCTGAGACTTTACAATATCAGATGAAAACAAATACATTCACATTACAATTACGGTTTGTAATTGGAAGATGCTTTTATTCAAGCGACTTACAAGGCAAGACTGTGATTCAAAGATAATTGTTGTACAAGTGCAATGATACTAATGATACTGAATACTGTCTACCGCTCTTGTCCAGGAAGTAGACATGTGCATAAGCAAACACAATAAGCAACAAGAAAGAGGTGCAACAATCTACAAATAGCTAAAAAAGGTTAATGAACTCAAGTGTTGAAGTTGAAGAGCTGAGTTTTCAAGAGTTTCTTGAAAGCACCAAGGAGAGACTGCAGACCGTGTGAAGCTGGGTAGCCTATTTCACAAACCACAAATGAGAGGAGTCTGGATAATGACTTCATACCAGGCAGTGATAGTATTACAAATGGTAATGCAAATGTTATTTAGGAAATAACTACTGTTCACAGCCTTGGCGGCACATAAATACATGTAGAATACTACATGCTCAACACTGATCAGTACAGCAGTTTTGATTATTCTGCATAAATAAGACATAAACGCCACACATGAACGCCTCTGGACTCACATTTATTGACTATTTCTAAGATGAGACTGTCTGTCTTAGAAAACATAAGACATTGTAATTTCTTTTAAGTAAAGGAAATGACAGGCTCATCGTAAGACGCCATGCATGTAGATTATCAATGCTGTCAAGTAGTCAATCTACCACATCAGTAGATGTTCATATGGACCAACTGCAAACCTAATAGAGCTTGTTGGACACTCAATTGATTGAGGATGTGTGAATTAGAGCTTGTGGGTGTTGGATGTGGGTATTGGAACAGTATGTGTGTGCATTATAGCTTTGGCAAGTACAGCAAACCTGGGGGGAAACAAGCAAGCGCACTCGCATTTCTCCAACCTCTACCCGATTAAAAGGGAATGAAAAATCCATGAGCTCTCATTAGATGGATTTACAGGTGGCTAATGACCTGATATTTAAAACGTGTCACTTGCCGTATCACTCTGTCTTTCTCATTCAGTCTCTCTCTCTCTCTCTCTCTCTCTCTTTTTCTTCTTGTCTTTGGCTGCCCTCCAGGACGAAGCGCCACCGGGTCTACTGGGGTGCCAATATTGGTCTGTATCAGCAAAATGTCAGCCAAGAACATATACTCACACTCACACTCACACACACACACACACACACACACACGGCATCCAGACTGTATTTCCCCAATGTCTATTTCCATCAAGTGAAAGGACGCATTCAAGATGGACACCCTTTATTTGACTCTGGTAATATAGGTTTATAATAGGATGTATGACTCCAGTGAACTATTTCACTTGTGTCTCTAAGCCCCATGATAGCTGTTCAAGCCCTTATGGCCTCGGGCTGGTGTAAAAAGTTATACTTGTTGTCCTCATTAAAAATCACCTCACCTTTTTAACCACTGTGTGATAAAAAGGGCAATTCTACCACGAGTCAATGGCTCGTCTTTCATGCCAGTCGTAGCTCTGTGGGCAAAAGCTGCGTCAGGTAGATTGCCTCATAACCACTCTAGTTGCAGTGCAGGAAATATTACCTCAGTAATCTGCAGCAAGAGACATTTCAGCAGGAAATGGCTCCCTCTGCTAGGTTGTATATATGGCTGGGGTTGATTCGAGCTCATAATTCAATGCAGTCGTTGGCACTTTTCATCCTGTCTGCTGGGGCTTGGTACTGGCTAAATGACAGTGGAAGCCACAATGGCACTTCCACCATTGCTTTATGACTGGCAGAGACCCTGGGGCACTATGACCGGAGTGCTAAGTGAGAACACGGCTGCCAATCACTCTATATAAATCTCCCTGTGATCAAGAGAAACAGCAGACATGAGAAACCTGGAAAGAGAAAGAGTCTGGCGAGTGGACCCAGCTGGTGCAAGGCCGACAGAAATTAGCTGTGTGTCCATTCAGAGCATCCAAGTGATTCACACTCACCTGCACACACACACACACACACACACACACACACACACACACACACACACACACACACACACATGCATGCATGCATGCACACACACAAAGCCACCTACATACAGATACTGAAGGTCAGTATGCTTATGCGGTATGGCGCCTTCTCTGCGCCATACCACATAAGCAGGGGCTAAATTGGGATTTGTTATGTCAGGTTGGGGGAAAGGGGGCACTCTGTGGTTTTAGGGTTGCCATGGATGCACATGTACGTGTGCACAGACTACAAAATCTGATTGATATCTTTTGACAAACTGTAAGACAAATATAACAAGGTGAGACAACACTAAAATGCTAATCAAAGTCATTCTAGATACTTTTATTAATATCAGAATCAAGTTCGGACAAAGACACAAACATACAAAAAGCAATATATTGACATTAAATGATGTTTTAAATATGTATCTTTTTGTTTTTATATTACCATTTTCATTTAGAATACAACATCTAATATCTGGTTAAGTTCTTCATAGCTAGTTCGACACTAACATGAAGCTGTTATGTAGTTTAAACTGTGTTGCATTCAGAGGAAACAGAATAAATCTTACCTGGCAGTGTATGAACTGAGCACAGCAGGCAGGTCCGTGTTTTATTTCTGTCCCTGTCTGTAAAACTGAACATTTATTAAGGGAAAATCTCAGTAAATGAGACAGTCTGCTGCATGTGAACAGAGACACGTTTAGCAGTTTTTTTCTCAGCTTGCAGGTTTGATGCACCTCGCTATTGCTTAAAGCATGTGTGTTAGTTTTTTCCACTAAAGCAGCTGATTCCAGACAGACCTGATACCCATCAAATCAATGTTTCAATTTTAGTTGTTGGTGAGCATTAAAATAATATGCAACATTGTGTAAGTATGTTGTGCCTCATAAGAGAAAATAGCATTGTAAATATTACCGACCTTTACACACTTGAGCACCATTTAAAGTTTCATTCCACATTTTTACAAATTTAAAATACATTTCAAATCAGTATCAACCTCAAAACCGTCTATAGGTAATCTGTGTATAATTGTAGAACATAAATTGCTCCTAAGATGAAAACTCCACATTCCCACGATACAATACCAAGCACTACTGACCTCAGTGGCAGCTACGGCCCTTCCCAGATCATGTGCCCTGTAATCCTATCATGATCTACACTTATTATATATCCATGATAAAACTGCACTCATTGTAAGTCTCTTATGTTAAAGTAGCTACATGACTGGACGCATGCAAACATGAACCACAAAGAAAATAATCAAACCATTTAGTGGTTTCTGAACAGATTTCATTGTTGTCAGCTACTTCTTAGATTTTCTGGTCACAAGCTGTTAAGTGTGTGCTACTTCCAATTGTTGGTAGACTTGAGCGAATGAGGAACCTGCACAGAAAAAAAGTCAAGAGTCAGTCGGTTTCTATTTTCACATTTAACCTCTTGTCTCATTTGTTGGTCTGATGGAATGCAATGCTCTTTTTTTTCTTTTCATTGTATTTGGTGTCAGTAGTGGAAAGTAGAAACTACTGGTAAGTATATTTACTCAAGAAGCCAACTGTGTAGGCCACTACTTCTTTATACTCCACTACATTTATTTGACAGCTTTAGTTACTTTTCAGATGAAGATTTGACACAATGAATAATACAGTATAACAAGCTTTAAAAAACACATTATTAAAGATGAAACCAGTGGTTTCCAACCTTTTTGTATTTTGACGTCTTACAATAAGTAGTGTGTAGACGAGGTCACATTTCAGATGAGTTGTTAACAGCTCCACCAAATAGTGACCCCCCCCCCCCCCCTCCCTAAACTCAACCCTTAGGTTGGGAACCACTGGACTACATTTAATGACTATACAAGGTAGTTCAAACCAGCTCCACCTCCAGCAGCTGCAACAGTAACATGCTTCTCTCACACTGATGCTACACTATTAATAATCTAATGATGTCATATATAATAATGTATCAGTCAGAGGGACCAAACCACTACTTTGACTGTATTACTGCATACTACATCACCCATAATACTTATGTGCTTTTACTGTAATCATTTTGTAATTGTAATTTTGCTGTTAATAATTAAATGTACTTTTAATTACCTAGAAGATTTTAATGGAGTATTTTTACATCACTGATGCACATATTTTCCCTAAGACAACCTGTAGGTAACCTTAGTGTTGCAATGTGTGTATTCACCTCTCACTCTACTCATACGTGACTAATAATGAGCAAATGTAACGTAGAGGATGTGGTGACTGTGACCACTTTGTTTCAGTCACAGCAGTCTGAACATCAGCCAAGTCATATGACAGCACCAGACACGATCTGGCGGAAAAGACAGTCACAGCAGTAGTCACACTGCAAAAACTAAAATCTAACTAAGACATGCTTGTTCTTTGTCTGTCAAGATATTTCCTCTTACCAGGCTGTCTTTGTGTAAGAGCGTGAAACTTGATTATCTTCATAAGGTATTATGACTTGTTATTGAGATTTTATTACTGGTTATGAGTAAGTTATAGCTTAAAATGAAAATTACCATAACTCTCTAGGTGTTATATTTACACTGACAAGTTTGAAAACTGCTTTGTCAAAGTCAGAATATCTTATTTCAACAATCTTATCATTTTAATCTCTTTACATATTAATAATAGGCTAGACAAACACTAGTTTTAAGACATCTGTGGGGGTTTTGGGTACTTGTACTACTCACCTGATGAACAGTATAAGTACAAATATTTAAATGGACAAGTGCAATTTACCTGAGCATTATTTATTATTTATTATTGTGTTACTGATCTGTGCATTATTTATGACTTTAACCTTTATTTATGCCCTTTTATGCTGATATTTGGTGCGGCAAACGGAATTTCGTTGTGTTTTTATATCCAATGACAATATCTATCTATCTATCTATCTATCTATCTATCTATCTAAATTCTCACTAGGAGCTGAGCCCCCCTTAAAGGTCTGATCCTATAATCGTCCCTGTATTTACTTGTTTTAAAAATGTTTACATAGTCAATTTTTCCTGTTCTGTTGGCAGATAATTTTGCTTATTTTAAGTCATATATTCCTCATGTCATTACTTTATTTTGTTGTTTTTTTAAGCTAAGTTTTTGCAGTGCACACATACACACAGAGCTTTCTTCACAGAGTAGACAGAGTAGACTGCTCTAGCCCCGCCCCCTCCCCTTCCTTTGCGTGGGGAGTCTACGTAAAATACGTAAGAGCTGTTAGCGAATGAGGCGCTTAGTGCGTTGACGTAAAGCAGACGTATTTTTTGGTACCGAGCGGAGAGGAGATGCACACGGCACTCGAGTGAGGTAACTATATATATAAAAAAAAAAAAACCCGACATTTGTTATCATTCACTCCCACAACATGGACCCGGGCAGCGTCTCGACACGACGTGTAGAGTATTATATGTCAGAGTCGGTGGGACAACAACTAGGAAATGTGTGACAGCTTTGTTAAGGTTGCTCTTTGTAGGCTCTGAGCTAATTTCCTGCATGTCTGCTAGCTGAGCTTAGCTGGTTTTGCAACAGGAACTAAAGAGCTGTAGTTTCACACGTGGCTTATTGGTGCAGTTTTTTAAGGTGTGGTGGGGTATTTGTCATTGTTTGGTACCGGTTGTTGTATCGTCTCGTTAGATTTTTATTTTTATTTTTGGTGCTGCTGTTTTTTTTATTTTTTTTTAGTAAGGCACGTTTCAATGACGAGGGAAAGCTTCCTGACCATGTGCGGTGCAAGAAGAGGGGGGGGGCCTGTCTGTCTACTGAAGCCAGGCTGGGCTAGTGGTAGTAGTGTGGGGCATGTGCGCAGGTGTGTCTTTCAGTGTCATCGTGACTTTGTGTTACAAATATGAAGACAATGGTGTAGTTTTGGTGCAAAGGGGGACTGCTGTCTGCATACTGATCCAGGCTGGGTTAGTGTGGGGTATCATGTGTGCACAAATGTAAATAGTTATGTCTTTCTGTGTAATAGTGACTTAATTTTTATTTATTTTTTTTACACATGAGGTCTTTGGTGTAGAAAAGTGGTGTTGAATAAAAACACCCAGAAACCATGTTAAATATATCAATAGTTCAGTTTTCCCTCTTCAATATATAAATGTAATAAATATGAAAGGGGAAGCTTCTTGACCATGTGCGGAGGGCTTACTGAAGCGTGGTTGGGTTAGTGTTACTGGGGGCCATGTTTCTGCAAATCTTTTTTACACGAGGCCTTTGGTGTTAGAAATGTGAAGACGAGTGGTGTAGTTTGGGATTAAACAAACATGGACAGTTGTGTTAAGATGTGAATAATTCAGTTTTTACTCTTCAATGGAGAGTGAATTATTTATTTTATACTTAAGGTCTTGTGCTGCTAATGTCATGATACTAACTCACAGATTATATATTGATCAAATGATATTATTGCCCTGTCACAGATATATCAGTATAGCTGTTTATGCAGATATATATTTTAAAGGTGTGTATATAATACGTTTTAAATTCACAGTTAAGTTAGTTTTTAGTTGTTTATTCTTAAACTTTAAAATATGACTCCATTACATATCATTGAGGGTTAATTTTTATGTTAAACCTAATGCTTTGTGCTGCTAATGTGAATATCCTAATGACAGAGCCTGTCAACTAATATTATTATTATTATTATCATACATCACAGATATAGATTTATCAGTGTTTATGCAGTCCTATATGTATTTTTTAAAGATGTGTATATAGGCTGCATTTTATGTATATTTAATCTTTCTTCTCTACGTCAAGTTTAATATATAAGTTTAATACATTTTTAATTCACAGTTAAGTTAGTTTTTTGTTAAGTTTATTCTTAAACTTCAAAATATGACTCCATTACATATCTTTGTCACACGTGTTTGGTAACTAAATTCAAATTCTTCTACTTTTTCTTTTACTTTCTTTTTTGTCTTTATCATGGTATGTGATATCACTGCAGCATATAGGCTACATTCAGATAGCCCATGTGCTGCTTGTAGCTTAAAGTACTGGATTTATACAATTGTTTTTATAGATAGATAGATAGAGAGTTGAGGCACTAGTAATAGGGGAAGAAAGTAGCTTGGACCCCACGTGGTTTAACCACATTTTTCACCCACCTTGTGGAGCGCTCATGGCATGTATGGGGCCCTCTGCTGTGAACTGGCTTCTGGTCATATGCTAATTTGGCAATTAAGTTCAGTAAGACTCAGGTTTTTTTTTCCCAGAGAAGGTGCAGCTATTAAGAATTTGCTTTGGTATTGAGGTGCATAAAGGTCTAAAATATACAATTCTGAGTGAGAAGAGCTGCTAGAGGTTTGTAGGTCCTGAGCACTGGTCCTTTTCATCGGCCCAGTGGCTGATACGCTGCAGTCTGTCCTTGTGCTTGTTGGTCGCATCCCTTGTGTTGACCAGATGGTGATGGAGGAGTTGAGGATGGACCCAATGGTTGTGGCGTAGATGTGCACCATCATTGACTTTGGCAGGTTGAACTTCTTCAGCTGCAGCATGAAGTACATCCTCTGCAGAGCCTTATTGGTGCGGCTGCTGATCTTTGCCCCTACTTGTGAGGTCCGTCTTGGGTAATGATGGTCCTTAATAGGTGGAAGCACTGAACTAGGGAGTTAAAAAGGGTGATGGGCTGGTTGAGGTTGTGCTGGTATATCTCAGTATGAATTATTCAGTGTTACATACCTTTTTATTTACAGAAATATTGAGTAGATTATTGCTTATAGGTGTGTCTTTTAGTTTCTGTAGTGGATCTTATCCCATTTATAAGTTGTCGACTAATGGACCCGAGGTAGAGCTAAACTCACCACTCACCCCCCCCCCCCCCCGTGTGGAAATTAAGTAGCACAAAAGAAGTTGTGTTATCAGAGGATTATCACATGCATGTTGTTTTTTCTATAGGTTCATTGTCTATAAGTGCAAAAAGACCAATCATGTGAAACCCCTTCCCACAGTTTATGTCTGCTGTCTTTACATGCTGACACAAGTAGTCCAAACACCCTCCTAGGGGCAGATGTTTCAAATAAGCTTTAGCTGTAAACACTGTGATACCTGCATCAGACAGTTGTCCTAGCCTGTCTAGCTATATTGTATCTGTCCCTATTAAATAAACCATAATAATTTGATCTCAAGTGGGCCGGACCAGTAAAACCACTTTATAATAACCTACAAATATTAGCCTATATATATTATAACTACTATAGTAAACCATCTATTTACTGCAATTTCAACAATATTAGCTTATTTTTTCCAGATTATTTTGCACAGAAGCTGCTGATTGACAACATTTTGCACAATGTTCAATATATTAATATTTTAATAATATGAATACTATGTATTCATTGTTTTTTTAGACAACTGTATTCTGCTCATGGTGGAGTAAAAAACCTGGGATTAGTTTTCTGCAATTTTTCATACTTCACAAAGTTATTCAGTGGGCCAGATTGGACACCTTGGTGGGTCGGTTCTGGCCTGCGGACCGTATGTTTGACAACCCCTGCTCTAGAATATCCTCACATTATTCTCGATGATCTTCATGAAATCTCCACTGATTTAATATTACACTCAGATTACCCCACTCACTCTTCCTTGTCAAAGCCCTGGTGCTGTAGCGATGTAGGTCTTAGGGTGTTTTATACTAATAACAGATAACGTGGCCTAAAGCTGCTAACCTCACAGATCTGGTAATCTCAATTTTTTTCATTTTCTAACCCCACACTGCCAGATTTCTTTTCATTTTCAAACTTGATATCCCCACCCTTCAACTGATGCAGTCTTTTATCAGACTTTTCTCAGCTCCCTCTAGAGCCGCAAAAGGCTTTATGCAACTTTTTCTCACGTACGCAGCAAAATAATGTGCAGACATGTGAAACTCTTGCACTTCACATAATTCGCTGTCTTTAGAGTATTAAAGTATGTTCCCATCCACTTTTTTTCAAATAATATCTTAAAATTTGTGGCAGTGGTAGAAAAGTTGGCGTATTGATAAAGAAATAATAAAGACTAATGGACACTTTATTTATTGCTTTCTGCGTCTCACTGTTTGGTGTTTCCACTTCACCTGAAGTACAGAAAAGTAATCAATCATCAGAATCCATCTTCATACCTAAATATTGTGCCTGATCCATGAAATCACGCATCAGTCATATCAATGTCACCTCATGTGGGACTGTAGTAATGAACCACATTTGATATTGTATTTATTTAATCACATTTTTAGTTTACAGCTGCTAGAACCTATAGCTATACATTAATTAATTAATTTAGCCATACTTTAGTCTGAGCTAGTGGAGATAGATGATTGCCCTACTCAATTAAAAAGGTAGTTGTATATCAAATATGAGTTGTTAAACTGGGTTCCAAAGCTTTCTCCCATCGACTACCAAAACCGCTTGCTCACATGACGAGCTTTATAAAACACTCATTTTATTAAAGTCATGTTTTGCTGGCATCGAAAGTAGCTACAGAAATAATACCCCCCGTGTGATTTTGGAGACACCTGACCCAGAATAATAATCATCTGTTTTCTCCTCGTCAGACTGTAACATTTTAAGTTCACAGTGGTGAAAGCAGCAGGGGGGCAGAAAATATTTAATGAAAACAGAGCTTTAAATGTACTTTATAACTATCTGACGAAGGTGAATCACAGTCATCCTTTATCAACTGTGAAAAAACTAATCAAAGCAAGACTCCTACAAAAATACCTCATAATCAATCAATCAATCAATCACACTTTATTAATATAGCACCTTTCATACAGGCCGGTTTAGTTAAAAGTGCTTTACAGTTGACTGGCAAGCTGATAAAAAGACCGAACAAGTGACGACATAAAGAGAAAGAATAAAAACGACGGGAGAGCAAATTAAAAGACAGAAATTGAGACCATCGCACGCAAGAGAAAATAAGGGTGATAAAATGTTTAGAAAATTTTAATAAAATAAGTAAAAAATATTTTAAAAATAAACAATAATAAAATAAAAGAAATGGTTGATTAAAAGTGTAAAAAACTAGGTTAAAATAGATTAAGAAAACAAAAGAAAAGTAAAATTAGATAAAAAAAAATGAAGTTTAATAAAAAAAGATGGACTAAGACTAGATTAAGAAGAGATTAAAAGACAAAAGAAAGGAATAAGATAAAACTTCTATAATTATAATGATCAAAATTGTTGGGTCAAATAAAGTTGAAAATCATCACTTATGGCCCGTTAGGTGTGTGTGGCCATATATTTATTTACAGAGATCTTCCCCTCTGTGTGTATTTGCTTATTATTTCGTTGTGTTTCAGGGCGTCAATCTTTAGGCAGTTAGGCCCCCCACCTTATAACAACATACAGGGTGTGAAGTTAGGGGCTGTGTCTGAAATCACTCCTTTATTCACTCATTCACCACTCCCTAAATAAACACTGAATAGTTCACTCAATAGTGACTAACTGTGTCACCACCGTCAGATGAAGAGTGGCACAATGGTAGTTATCACGTCTTTTAAATGTTGAGTATTGCATTGTGGGATTGTTAGCAGGAAGTCTGCTAGTGGAGAAATTTACACACTCAGTGTTCGGACCATAGACTGTATAACAAAAATGGACGTAACATCCGTGACGTCACCCATTGGTTGGTGGACTGCTGCTCGGAAGCCAATAGTTTTGAATCTAGGCAGCGCCATCTTGAAAATTTCAGGTGCATGCTGGGAAAAATAAAAACACGGATTCTACTTATATGGGTATGAGGCGTAGCGATGGGTGGAGGGGGGAGGTTGCGATAGGTTGCGAGGGCTGGATCTTGAGGACATTGGGCAATCAACCTGTCAATCACAATGTAGCCACGCCCTAATGCATACCCTGCTTTATCGTCAAATATAAAATCAGGGAGGCCAGAATTTCACAAATGAACATCATACTGCATTGAAGAAGGCTTTAAACTAGCGATTGAGACCATAAACACATTTTGAAAACGTTTACTGAGGTTAGAAATCAAGTGAGAAGTTGGTGAATTCTCCATTGACTTGTATTGAGATGGAAGTCCTTTTGAACACAAAATGGTCGCCCCCTGGTGGCCTTTTGATAGAATGCAGTTCTAAGTTACTTCCGTGTTGGCCTCATTTCAGAGGACAGGAACTCCCCGCCTGGTTCGGACACTCAAATGAAATGGCGGAGGGTAAACGCAGTGCACTATGTAGTAAAGGGGGAGTCATTTCGGGCACAGCCTTGGACTCAGGTTACTTTGCTGTCTCCATCTCTCCTCTCCTCTGCTCTGCTCTCTCTCCGTGTGTCATGGATGTATAAAGAGCAGCAGGTCTGTGTGTCTCGCTGACCGAGGGCGGAGCCGAGTGACACACACACACACACACAGAGAGCAGAGATGATGAACCTTCCTACTTTTATTGGAAGATATATTGTTTCAGAAATAATTGCGATAAACGATATTGTCATTTTACGACCATTTCATACCCCTGATATAATGATAATATAAAAAGCACACCTTTTAAACAAACCACAGTTATTTGTAACATCAAGCAAAACAGCTGTGAGATTCATAAAAGAGACGTGTGTGTGGCACCGTCTCTTTTATTACAGTTTAAACATCCTGGTATTAACTGTTCTTTCTCTCGTTAGACACAGTCAAATAGAGAGGACAAAAGAAACATCATGCATTCAGGATTAGTGAAGATTTGTGTCTGATATAACACCGTTAGCTTCAGTGTTGACTCGTGAATTCTCTGTGTAGCGATTTAAATCGATTAGTGCCACGTATGTAACGTGCCTCCATATGTGCCAAGAAGATGAGTAAATGTTTATCTCACATACTGATGAGCATTAATTATATTTTGAGGACTCTGGAGCTCTTACTCAACATGCATGATATGGGACAGAGCTTCAATTAAAACGGGTTATTCAGGAAATTAAGTAGTTAGGGTTCTCACAGGAGAGATTAATTGAAGATTGGTCAAAATTAAAGCTGCAGAGGCACAGAAATCCTTTTATTCTTTTATGTAAGTCAAGTTTAAAAAAAGTTTCAATCTTATATTTCCCACAATGAAACCAACAATTCATGTAGTTAGTTGAAGATGGGCACTCACAGGAGATAGATTAGAAGTTAAAATTTAACCTGCAGAGGCACAGATACCCTTACTTTTATTCTTAAAGTTTTAAAAATGTTTCAGTCTTATATTTCCATAACATGCATGATATGGGGGAGAGTTTAAATTAAAACGGGTAATTCAGCAAATTAAGTAGTCAGGGCACTCATAGGAGATAGATTAATTGAAGATTGGTCAAAATTGTAGATGCAGAGGATCTATCTATTTTCCAACGCCTTTTGCTAAATTCTGCCTCTCAAACTCCACGTCTTCAGTTTCTAGTGCAGTCTCTCTCTTATGAATTAACAATCTCAAACTCTGATGTTATTTTTCATACTTGGACAAAGTTCCTCTGAAGTCACGGAGGACGTTATGAAACCGAGCATTTCTCAGCAGGATGAGTAAACTGGCCCGTACGTGTGATACTGGTTGAATTCCCCCTTTAAGATGTAAGCTGCATTAGTCCCGCTTTATGATTGCGGCATACACACACACAAGCTTGAAAGTATAGCTTAAGGATATTATGTTGAGACGGTGGAGCGTTGTGTCATTGTGAATTTTTAAAACGCTTACAGTGCCATCATAAATAAGTTGTTGCTGCCTCCAGAGGTCAGAAGATTTTACATCCCATGAAATAAGAGTTATACAAAGTGATACAGATGCAGGGCAGAGCTGGAAAAGAGGCTCAGGAAACACGGACAGAGGGTTCATCCTGAGTTGAACCATTTAGTTTATCACAACAATACAACCAACTTTGTCATTGATTATTGTCGCTGAAATTGTGTTCTTTAGCTGAATATCTAAAGTAGACGTACAGTATGTGGGCTGAAGACTCAGACTTAGTATCAGTCATTATTCTAAATCAATTAGCTGCTTGTTTTTGGGTTACACTAGGATGTTAACCGTTGTGTCGTCCTCCCGGGTCAAATTGACCCTGTCTGTTTTGACTGTTCCTTCTTTCCTCCCTTCCTTCCTTCCTTCCTTCCTTCTATCTGTCCTTCCTCCCTCCCTCCTTCTCTCTTTCTTTCCTTCCTTCCTTCCTCCTTTCCTTCCTTCCTTCCTTCCCCCTCTCCTTCATTCCTCCCTCCTTTCCTTCCTTATTCCTCCCTTCCTTCCTTGACTCGAGGACAACAGGAGGGTTAAATAAAGCAAATACAATGAACACCAGATTAGACCGATCAGTGTTGGGGAGTAACTAGTTTCCTGTAATGGCGTTACATAATTTAATTACAAAATGTAACAAGGTCAGCCCTATGATCCCCCATTTATAAGAAATTTCCTCCCATCAATTTTAGGCCCTATGTTTCCTCAGACCTACATTCCCACAGCACAGGTATGGCCATTCATGCTCATAACCTGTTGGGGTTTTTTAGAGATAAATCTTGCTTTATAAGAAATGATGTCCCTAATAAATCATGTCAGTATCCATGAAAACCAATTGAACTTAGAGTTTGTTGAGTTCAGTTAATGTAATAAGTTACTCTGATGAAGTAATTGAAATAGTTTATTACATTTTAAATAGGGTAACTAGTAATCTGTAATCTACTACATTTCTAAAGTAGTGCTATTTTGTGTAAAGTCTACCTTTTAAAGTACAATGACAAAAAAATGGCCTTTAGCAATACATCTTTTATTAAATTGAATCATTATTTATTGTTGTTGTACTTGCAGGATAATACAGTAGCAGCCGTAGACTATAAAACCTTGTCTGAAAACATTACACAAAGAGAAATAATGAGAAGGGTTGTTGAAAAATGTGTGAGTAAAACATTCCTATAACCCAGGGCCTGAATTTCAGCGCAGGGTTGCGGGTATTGCGCACAATTTAATTGATTCCCGCAAATCCAACACTTATAATGCGGGAAATTCCCGCACACATTTACAGCGATGTATTAATGTTCAACTAACGTCTGCAGCGGGCCGGAACTGCTGTGTCCGACTGTCTGACCCTGAACACACCTGTAGCTCTCTCTGTACCTCCCGCTAGCATAACACAGACACGCTAACAGTGATATTAAGTTTAAGGAAACAAACACAGACACGCTAACAGTGATATTAAGTTTAAGGAAACAAACACAGACACGCTAACAGTGATATTAAGTTTAAGGAAACAAACACAAACAAGCTAACAGTGATATTAAGTTTAAGGAAACAAACACAAACAAGCTAACAGTGATATTAAGTTTAAGGAAACAAACACAGACAAGCTAACAGTGATATTAAGTTTAAGGAAACAAACACAGACAAGCTAACAGTGATATTAAGTTTAAGGAAACAAACACAGACAAGCTAACAGTGATATTAAGTTTAAAGAAACAAACACAGACCGCTGGTTAAAACATAAATCTACATCATCTGAGGCAGAACCTGCTCAGAAAGAAACAGCGGAGCCCGAAAAACTAATGCAAACAGCTCCATGTGATGTCAACATTAACAACTTTAATCCTCAAACACGTAACTGTGACGTAACTATACACTATGCTGCGGTGCTGCGCGTTTTATCAGCTGATGTTACAAAACGTCAATTTTAAGTCACTCAGATGTTTCTCATTCAACAGACCTGAAGAGAGAGAGAGACATTCAACAAGAACATGACGCTACTGAAGCTGAATATAACTACTTAACTGTATAATACTAGATAACTTGTAATTACTATAAAATATAGTTCAGAGAATAAGTTAACTACATAAAATAGACTCACTGGCTTCCAATCTAATTTAATCTAATACAGCAGCTCGGCTATAAATTCTACATTTATGAAGTTTATACATTTTTTGACAAGAAGGTGAAAATTCAGCTTTATGTTCATTATTGAGAGATTAGGGTGCATTATATTGAATGGTGTTCCTAATATTTTGTCCACTCCATTAACATACATGAGGAGGTACACCACCACCACTTAGTACAACCTCAGTAAAAATCAAAGTAGAATTATCACTTTTTTGACAATGTCAACAAAAACTGAAAATATATAAACTTAAAAAAGAAAGCAGAATTTATATCAGAGCTGTTGTATCGGATTGAATTATATTGCACATGTGTTCCTAATGAAGTTGCAGGTGACTGTAGTTCAGAGAATAAAACTACTAAATAACTAATTACTATATAATATAGTTCCTTTAATTGAACAAAAGTGCCAAAATACAATCTGCAGCAAGAATAGGACAAGGTGCAACCTATAGCCCCCCCCCCCCCCCCCCCCCCAAACAAAGTAAAATCCCCCCTATATGAAGCATTTAAGGGGGGAATTCCCCCCTATTTTAAAAAATGAATTTCAGGCCCTGTAACCTGAGAGTGAGTGTGAGTGTGTGTGTGAGTGCTGCCAGAGCTTCGTTCAGCATTTTCATTAACTACATCTTTTGTTGAGCTAAATTGCCTTTTTGCATTCATTAGTTTCTTGGTTATATGCCAGGATCCCAAGGGTGTTTCAGGTAAAAGTGAACCAGAGCCGACAACTTCAGAGACCCACTTCATTTCCTATCCCCCCCCCCCCCCCCCACTTTTAAAAAACCACAACATTTATCAGCACGGAGATTTTTAAACCTTTTAAAAGAAGCTATTTTTACAGTAGACTACAAAGACTCTGCTGCAGGTTTCTAGTAAGAATTTAGTCAACATGGGCTCGGCTGCTCCTGTTTGTTTTAGTGCTCACAATGTACACAGTCTGCTACATGTAACACCATTCCCACACTCCTGCTGTTTATAATACACCCTTCAATACATACACACATGACACTTCAAACACTACAGCACCACCACAGCTAGTTTCTACTTTGTAATCCTTCCTAAGAAGTAACGTCATACTGCCCATCAAACTTTTATGGTCTTAAATAGACATTGTGTGATTCTGTGACTGTGATTGGGATAAATATTTAAAGACGACAAGCAGGAAACTGGCGTTTAGGAGAGGATCGACTTCCTGAGGCTCTTGCACTTTTAATGTGTGCAGTAACGCTACACTAGTGAAGCAACGGCGCCCCGTTTAGAAGAGCAAAAGTTAACACATTTTGTTGAAGGGCAGCGCTTCAAAAATGAGTCAGTTCTCACCACGTCGATACAGCTGTGAATATCAGAGGCCACACACAGCTGTCAGTAGCACCAAGGAAAATCTGCTTCAGTATGTTTTTCCACACATCTTTAACACATAATACTTTATTTTCAGCATTTTCATTAAATGTCGTGGTGAATTTCAGTCAGATTTGATAATTAATTCATTAACTTGTAACATAAACCATGTTTAAATAAGACTTTATTGACATTGGCACCATTAAAGAGATGATATTAGACACACATATCATGCTGATGCAACATTGCAATAATAAAATATGCGCTCTGACTTCAACCCACAAAATGGATTCAAATAGAAAATGAATGAAATATTTACTGCTATAGGCTCCAGTTATGCATTTATGTTAGTTTGCACACATTTATTGTTCCTACCATACCTACAGTAATAAGATAAGATATTCCTTTATTAGTCCCAGCAGCAAGTGGATAGTAAAAATAGAGAGAAAAGAGCATCAATAAAAAGAATAAATAATAATAATATGATAATAATTCTGCAAGACAAGACATGGGTCTGTTTAGGGGTTCAAAATGTTTCCTCAAATGTAGCCTTGGATGTTTTGACTTTTATAAATGAAATATTTGCCTGAATTTGATATATTTTGTTGGGGTTTTTTGGCAGTTTTGAATACAATCTTCCATCATTCAAATCCATAAAATCCATAAAAATGGGTCAAAACGTACAGTAGAAATTCACACACACACACACACACACACACACACACACACACACACACACATACACACACCTAGTAGCCGGTCAGGTGGGTGATCCTTGACACAGCTCCCTGACTGCTCAAACAAATTTCTCTTCCTCCTCCTCTTCCTCCTCCTCCTCCTCCTCCCTGTTCAAATTAGTGAAGTCACTGGACCTCAAAACACTCAACCTGTTACTTATGTTGGTTGCTGTGGTGAATATATTTTTTTCATCAGTGTGTCGTGAGCTCCTGTCTTCTTTCTTCTTTCTTTTTTTTTTGTATGTGGCTTATTTGCGACTAAAGGTAAGCATCACTCAGGTGTTATTTCTTTTGACATCTACAACAGTGTCTTCTTCGGTTAATTGTTCTGTTTACTCTCTCTAGTCTCGGCCTTGCGGTCTTAAAAAAAAAAGAAAAAAAGAACAGGCTCTTCTAGTCTGTGATGAACATGCTTCCAGGCCACAGAGCATCAGCTATGCACCTGCGTCTTTTACCACAATGATCTCTCGCTCTGTTATGCATTGAGGAGGAATTCAGGACTATATGCAGCATTTTTACATCAGCGACACCGTCTTAAAACCTTGAGCTTGATGTGGTAACATGGGAGGATTTTGACTTGGTAAGGTGTACAAAGAAGCTGTGGGTTTTTTTTTATTTACAACCTGCATGTGTCATGGTAGCCCACAGCTTAATTTAACCATTACACACTGTTCTAGGTCACAGTTGGACCTATTTTTACATCTGAGAGAAGTAAAAATACTATTTGACGACTTCCTCTAATGTGATCCTTTAAAAAACTAGGATACCAGTACCAATCCAAGTACCCTTAAAGTGATACTGATACCAACTGGGTGCTTAATTTGATGCCTATTACACATGTTGTGCTCTTGCTTTCATTCAGTGTAGTGTAGACACTGAACTGCTAAGCGCGCTAACCTCAAATTCACCACGACTTCACCACCACAGACGAATTGTAGCTGCTGTGGCAGTGGACCAATCACAAGTTGCATTAAATCCAAGAACGCTTGCGTTGATTGGCTGTGAGCAAGTAAATACAAATAATCATATTTTCTAGCTCTGAGTCCAAAATGGATTGATTGAAGGTATCGTTTGACCCAGAATATACAAAAAAGGGAATATTTCAACTTTTTAAAAACATTTTTGTAGCATTTTTGACCCATATTTATCCAAAATTTCAAAAAATCATAATTCAAAACTGTCCGCTCGTCATATTTAATATATTAAATGGTTTTATTCTCCTATTTAATGTAACATCAAACCTACATTTATCTGTTACTGATGAAGTATTTATGAATGATTTGTGGTTCAGAGGTTTGGTACAGAGGCTAATTACTCTGTGATGGGTCAGAATATGAACAGTATATGTGAGAGCTAACACAACAGAAGGGCTGCAGAGTATTCATTGCTGCTTTGTATTGTGTAACTTTACTTAAGATGATCAACACAAACACTTTGCTTAGCTGTTTGGTAGAAACTAGAAAAACTTGCATAGACTTGGACAAAAGGTTTAACTTCTTGTTTATTCAGTTGTTTTCTCATTCAGTTGATGGAAAGCTTGTTTAGGATAATCTTTTTATCTACCAGCTGTGCTTTTGAAAGGTGAAGGCTGTCTACCTTTCTCTGAATATGTCAGGTATTTCACTGAGGAAGAGATTTGCAGGAGACCTACCAAACAGTTTCAGATGAAATTCCACAGAATAGCTCCTTCTTGATCACAGGTGTGTTAGTTTGACATGTTGAAAAGACTACCTTGATCATTGTGTTTCTTCCGAAGGTGATTTTTTAGAGATAGAGATAGAGATAGTGTGTGATTGTCCAAACACCAGGCATATACTTACCCACACTTCTTTTTAGACAGCTGAGCTAAGATGTAATGATTTCATACTCAGTCTGGCAGTGTTGGTAAAATAACTTGCAGCCTCACCAGTGCTGTTGTTATTTCTCTATCTCTATGTCTATCTCTTTTTCATTACTATTTCATACATTTCATGATTCGACAGCAGATCGTCATCCTCCCAAGGCTTTCACAGACCATCTGCTGTGTGAGTTGGATCCATGTGGTAGCTGACATCTGCCCCCATCTTGCCTTGGGCCTTGCTAAGAAAACCTCCAGTCCAGTCTGACATGTTTATTTTTGTTAGTTTTTTTGAGAGTCAAGAACAAATTGTGATTTCACTCTCCACATCTATAGTGCTAAGTTTTTAGTGATCTAGAGCTTCCTGGTTTAGCCGTATGGATTAAGAAATAGAGACTTTGTTGCTTTGTGATGCCCCAAGGACCTGCTTTGCCTTTGTATCCTATTTTATAAAGGTCATAATAATATGCAGGCATGGAAAAACCTCATGTATATTTATTGCATTTTAAAGGCCTACAGTGTTTTGTCTTTGAGGTTATAGTAAGATATCCCAATGTGAAGGAAAATTACAGCTCAAATCTATTTATTTTAAAGTAGAGTTTGGATCTAGGGTGGAAAAATACCCACAAAAAATCCACATGGGCGCTAGGGCTGCTAAAGAATGACGCTTGATTATTCCTACTTAAAAAAAACACGAGTTTGAAACATTGACTGTGTATAAATACAGACCAGAAAGTGAAGTCAACATATCTCCTTTCCGGGAACTGCCATCGTGTTTGTGTGACGTCATTTGGAGCCGGAGTCTGAGCGGAGGAGTTGGGCTTTTTGTTTGGTTTCAGAGCAGCTGTCAATCATAATGTCACCACCCCTTCTTTTTATAACTCATTAAAAACAACCTGATGAGAAAAATGAGCAATCGGACAAACATCAGCTTCATAAGAAGTACTTAAAATGACAGAAACTATCATTGGTAAACCTTTATGTTGTGTGTACTTTGATACATCGAGGAGGTGAGATTTATGAGCTTTACTGCAGGTAACCACCAGGGGGCGATGGAGATGTTTTAGCTTCACTTTTGGGGAACTGTAATGGCGTCTATCTTAAAGTACAGTTAATAATTTGATCCATTCAAATATGTAGTTTTGTGCATTATACATATCCATTAAAAAACAAACCAATTAAACAACAGACATACCAGCTTGTATAGGTATATTTATTTTAACTTAAACATCTTTTAAAAGACTTACATATCTAAACATTACAAAATAAACAAATCTCACACCATGAAACTCTCTCAAATTAATGATTTACAATGCAAAACATGTAATTCAATAGCCAAATTTATTATACAAATTAAGTAATATTCATGTTTTTTTTTTTTAGATTGCTCAGAGTACAAATCACTCTCTTTGCAGCCGAGTCGGGTTTTGGACTCTTCACCATCATTACCACACGGCTGATGTTGAATTATTCACTTAAGTTTCAGCTTGACCGACATTTAGTTTTCAATCAATAAAAGTGACGTGTGACTCCTAGGACTTCGTATCGTTTAACATTACGATACCAGTACCAATCCAAGTACCCTAAAAGTGATACCAAGTGGGTACTTCATTAGATACCCATCATGTAAATAGAAGCATTAAATTTCATAAATACCACCACTCCTCCACATCTAAATGACTTGATTTTGACACAAATACAGTTTGAAAGTCTTCAAATTATTAGAAATACAAAATGCTCAAAATCAGTAGATAGTCAAATAGTCATATTTTCTAGCTTTAGGTACAAAAAGTAATGATTGCAGGTATCATTTGATGGGAGACGTTTCAATACTACTTGGTATCAATTTATTTCGGTTGATACCTTAAAGGTATCGAGTACAAATACCCAGCCCTAGTGACTGGCCCAGGATCACGCAAGAAGTTGCGATATCCTCCTTTTTATCCATAATGCAATATCAATTTTCTCAACTGGATGTCTGTTTCTTTTTTTAGTTCCTTATATAGTCGAATAGAAAATATAGAAATAGCATATTTGTTGTTGTATCATAAAATTCTCATCAGGGCATAGTGAAGTGGTTGCTTTTGCTTCTCTCTGTGTGAAAAATCTAAAAATCTGTGATTCTACTTATCTGCTCATCTTCTACTTGTTTTGTAAAACCAAATATGACGTTTGATGACATTTCTCGAATACCAGAAAAGGTTTTAAGGCTTCAGTCTTTGTTCCGTTTCCCTTGCAGACACCGGCGTTAGATTCAGATAAGAGGGATGTGTACGGTCGTGTGAGAATCATATGAAGCAGCTTAAGGGCCAAGTCAGTCCCCCACTCCCCCCCCCTCCTCTTGAGAGAAGAAAAAACAGGGTTTCCGTTGTCATCGACGACCTGGAAAAGATGAGGCAAAATATTTTTGAGCATCTAGCGCCGTGTAGAGAGTTTTATGTTTCCCAGCTGTTCAAATTTGCTTCATTAGTATTGACTGTTCAAAATCTGCCAAGAAAAAAAAATCAAAAGAAAACCTCGAGTGTCTCCTGAAGGCCAGCCAAACCAGACAGACATGATTAAGTTAAACATTAAAGGAGAGGGAAAAAGCAATTACTACTAACTTTACTTTAATGTTTTTCCCTGTAAATTGCCATTAAACTCTAACGGTAAAGTGCATTGAGTACTGAATGAGGAGCTCAGTGAGGTGTCCTTGAAGCTACACAGCAAATAATGAAAGAAAAAAGCCTTTTACGGACACCTTGGAAAAGTCAATCAGTGCTGCAAATCTAAAATATACCGTGTATAGTAGCTGCTAATTATGATAATGTTCAAAAAAGTTAATGTAAGCACAAATAAAGATAATTAGCTCCACTCTTGCTGGTGCCATGGCGTCGTCCTTATACATTAGTATCCCTAGTCCGCCTTGTGCTTCTCAGTATTGGCTTTCTTTTCCAACTGTTGCCACAACATCACTCTTGCTTGTTTCAGGTCAAGGATCATTACCAAAGAGTACAGGGGCTGTTTATTAAGGCGGCGGCATCGCTGGTTTCCTGCCTCTAATCGAGTGTCTTCCGTGTTTTGATACCCTGAGCTTTCTCTTTCCGACTTCGGCAGTTCGACAGATTGGATCACGGTAGCTGGTGTTAATTCTGGATTTAGATGGTGAAACTCAGTCTGATTTCAGGCATGGTTTCAGTCATAATTTTCATGATAATGTAATGGATTTAACTGAAGGATCATTCTCCTGGTGGTAAAAGAGAAGTAAGCATAACTTGAGCTATTAATCTTCTCGGCTGGGATAGTGTCACTGACTTCATATATTATGGAAAAGTGAATGCCTAAAGGTTGTGTTTATTGTCTACACAAATCAACACATACTTGAACTTTTTCATTCATCAGATCGTCAAAACTCCCTTTAAATTGAATTGTCTGCTCATTTTTATTCTGTTTTTTGATGTTAGGGCATCAAAACACCGGTTTAACTGTTACAATAACCCAAATTCAAAAATAGAAAGTACATAAAAAAAAGACATAAAAGCTGAATGAATAAGTGTTTGTGTGCATATGTGTGTCAGTTATATTTGGGGTTGACGCAAACGTGAAACTACGGCGGGGCAGATAAAAGACAGCGGCTAAATGGTTTAAATGGAGAACAGTTGGTGCTTTGAGTCGGCTCTTTCATCTCATCTTCATCTTGGTTTTGCAGTTCATTTTTTAATTTATACTTCTGTTACAATTTAGTTATGAAATAAAAAGATGTTGCATAATAAGTATCATCAGAAGGTTCACTGACAAAATGAACACTGAGTTGAGATGAGCATATTTCTAAGGTCAGCTGTCCAATTAGTGTCTATTGATTCAGAGTGTGTTACAGCCTCTAGTGTCTGTTTCTGCTCTAACAAACTTTTTAACATGGTACCGTTTCATCGAGCCGACACATCTCATTGGAGCGTATTTGTTTTTATTCCCAGTTGTGTTTTGTACTTCTGTGAGTCGGCAGCTGTCAAACCGAGAGTGTTTGAAGTGGCCAACTGTCCTTCGTCCCAATGGAAACTCCGTCAAAGACACTTCTTTAAATAGTCTGAATAAATCTGAAGTTGGCAGCAACTCCACATTATGTAACATGTCACTTATTGCATTGCCATTGGAAAGTATGTTTTTGAAGTGATAATATGTGCAGAATCAGGGTTGGGAAGGTTGCTTTGGAAATATAATAGGTTACAGATTACTAGTTAACTTATATAAACACTACAACAATGTAATATCACGAGACTGCAGCTGTTTTAGAGAAAGGCTTCACATAGATAATACATTGGCTACAGGCAGGGGCGTGCACAGACTTTTTGAAGGGCAGGGGCGAAAAGAAAAAAAAGGGCACATACAGCACGTTCTCGCCACTGAAGAGGGCACTTTTGCCACCCAAGAGGGCAGTTTTGTGTGGAAGGGCACCTTAGCACGCGTTCTGGCTCCCAAGAGGGCACCTTAGCACGCGTTCTGGCTCCCAAGTGGGCACCTTAGCACGCGTTCTGGCTCTCAAGTGGGCACCTTAGCACGCGTTCTGGCTCCCAATAGGGCACCCTAGCATGCGTTTTGGCTCCCAAGTGGGCACCCTAGCACACGTTCTGGCTCCCAAGAGGGCACCCTAGCATGCGTTCTGGCTCCCAAGTGGGCACCCTAGCACACGTTCTGGCTCCCAAGAGGACACCCTAGCACGCGTTCTGGCTTCCAAGAGGGCACCCTAGCACGCGTTTTGGCTCCCAAGACGGCACCCTAGCATGCGTTCTGGCTCCCAAGTGGGCACCCTAGCACGCGTTCTGGCTCCCAAGAGGGCACCCTAGCACGCGTTCTGGCTCCCAAGACGGCACCCTAGCACACGTTCTGGCTCCCAAGAGGGCACTTTAGCGCGTGTTTTAATCAACAATTGGGCCACCCTTGTGCACACCACTGGCTACAGGTATATAGTCATAAATAAACTTTAAAATTGAACCTGTATCAGTGTCCAACTCTAGCAGACAAACTTTCAGTGAGACTGTTTTAAACTTTTATATACCGCATAAGGAACTGAAAGCAGCTAAAAAAGTCTTTCTTCCTCCCCAGGGGATTAATACTTTTGTTTTTTTTGTTTGTAGTGACCAACATGAAAAAACAACAAACACACAAGACAAAAACAACACATGACACAGCACAAGACAAGAAGGAGAAAAATAGACTGAAGCAAACCGAAACAAAAGCTAGACAGAAGAAGAAGCAACAACAACAAACATGAAAAAGAAAAAAAGAAAAAGCACAATTTTTGGCTTTTTCTTATCGTACTACGCCTGAGTTTAGGTGTGTGTTTATGTGAAAGAGAGAGAGAAAGAGAAAGAGAGAGAGAGAGAGAGCCTGAGGGGTGAGAGACAGTATTAATCAAAAGAAGAAAGAAAGAGAAAGAGAGAAAAAAGTAAGAAAATAACAGCTACAGTGCAGCTTTTGGAGAACATCTCTGGGTTGAGCTCCAAAGAAGAAGAAGAGGCGCTGGGGTGGATCGGGTGGGTCAGAGGAGGATTTGATGTGTTTTAGTTTCCCCTCTTTTCTTTGTGTGTGTGTGTGTGTGCTATTTTTTATTCTTAATTTTTTGCTCTTCTCCTCTTTCTTTCTTTCTTTTCCTCTTCTTTCTGAGGGCAAAAAGTCTTTTATGATGTCAACTTGAAACTTACCTCTTTAATCTAGCATTTGATTAGACTTTTATATTCTTTATTTAATCATTTATATTGTTATATTGATACAAATTTTTTTTTAAATGCTTAGTCCCTCTTATTTATTGTATTTAATTGATCTATTTAGTGTAGTTAATCTAATCTTTACTTTTTTAACACTTTTTTTTGCCTCCATTAGTCTCAAATTATCTTCATCATTTGCATTTCTTCTGTTTTTTTTTTTTATCAGCTCGTCAATCATCTGTAAACCTGAATGAGAGGAACTTTACAAATACACAAAGGTTGATTTAACTGATTGATTGAAACAACACTTCCTGCCCAAATACTTCAAAAAGTAAAAATAATACCACCGCAAAATGTAAAAGGATTAAGAAACACAACACAAAAAATCCTCACAATGCTCGGCCTGTGAACTTTATCGGCCGAGGAGTCGCTCTCAGTCGTGGAAACCGTGGGATCGTTCGCGAAATAGATTTTAGTTCGGGGGAAGAGAGCGGTCGAGGGCAGCGATCTCTGAGCCTTCCCACAGCAACAGGGCTGCCGGTTCGTAGGAGGCTTCGTGACTTTTTTGTTGAAAAGTCAATAAAAGGCGAGTGAATGGCAAATGGACTGTAGTGAAAGCTGTAAATGGAAATTAAGCAGTCGCACTAACACGTACAGTCGATTCTAAATATTTAACATGAGGTAACCTTTTTGCCCTCTGAAGAAGTGTGCAACTTTATTCAAAGTAAAATAAAAGCATGTATGAATCAGAATTTCACTCTTCTTTCCACTTTTAATGTCTTGTTCTTTTCTTTTTTTCTTTTTGCAGAGTGCATGTTTCAGAAGAGTTGGAAAACCCCCTCGTACATTAGTGTCAGGACTGGGGGACGAGCAGGAGGAAACATATTACGGTGAGTTACACTGTGACTTTAAGTGTGTTTCACAGTATAATTAAAGGATTATTTACTCATCTTACATCACCACAACAACTAGAGGATATGAGCTCAGGTAATGTGCAGTTCTCTACATTATTATTACAGCTTCTTGCAGGGAGACAAACATCTGGGGCATGTGGTGCAGAAAGAAAGAAAGAAAAGTAAAGAGAATTCATTTCAACACAAATAAAAAAAATAATTTGTGCTGCTTATTTACTAAAACTAAACAGAGATTGTTTTGTTTCAAAGTCCAAAACACACAACAAAAGAGTCTTATCAGTAAGAAAACCACTGCAGGCAGTATTGGTGGATATAGAGAGAAGAGGGTGTGCTCTTAATACATAGGCCCTGGTTTTGTTGCCCCGTCCCATCCGCTGCCAGGGTTCATAGGTCACCAGCTCTGCCATGTTTATAAACAGTGTCTCCTCGAACAGTTAGTTAGTTAGTTGATAACCACGCTTCAGGTCTGCAGACTAGAGTAAGGACACCATCGTCATCATTCGCTGCTCCTTGACCAAACTTAATTTCACACAGGGATCATTGACAGGGCACGCAGGGGGTAAGTAGCCTCGCTTTCAGTTTCTTTATGTGATTTTTTCTTCTTCTGCTACTATTTTAAAGCTTTGTGTTAAATTACGCTGCATATATGACTCATTAGGAAAGTGAGAAAGTTGATTTGAATGTCTTTTTTACTATAATTTATAAAGATTAAAGACATATTCCCGTAAAAATACTTAATTATCTGTAATTATTGTACTTTACCCAATACTTTACAATACTGATAATGAGCACTGCTTTTACACAAGCTCTTGATCTTGTCATATATTGGGGGAGGAAGTCCATAACGAGCTGTAACGGTCATTAGCTGATAAGCTGAGTTGATGTCGTCCGCAGCAACGATCGAGGCTTTGAAGCATTGAACAAGGGGCTTTGTTTCAAGCAAACCCAATCACACAAGTTTCAGAGCTGTAAAAATAGAGTTAGAGCTGCACATTATTAGTTTATCACCAGTGTGGTCTGTTTTAAAATGAGACTCTTGTGTGATATCATCTCGGTAATCTCATTCGAGTGAGTCTGAGATCCTCTTTGTGGTTGTTTTTTTTTTTTTTTCTGTCGTACAAACACTCGGTGGCTTCTCGTGGGGTCCCCCAGAAAGAAATTAGTGTTTCTCTAATGTGCTCTTTTTAGTGTTACTTCAACACACCTACAGTAGGTACTGTTTGTTGTTACTTGCCTCGGCTGCTGCTGCTGTGAGGAGGATCCATCAAGCTCTTTTTTTCTAAACATTAAGCCTAGTATCTGAGTTCTGCACAACAACAACAACAACAACCAAAAAAAAAAATCTATATCCCCTGTGACGCACATGCTGTAAATCCTGTATAAACTTTGCTAACAAGCTGACTGCAAAGGGCCTGTTAACGTGTTTGTGTGTGTTTGTGTGTGTGTGTGTCATTATCCTGCAGTATTCCTCATCTGACCCATCTTTACTTCTCTCCACCCCTCCTCTTACACATCAACCACCCACAGGTTTCACAACAGATCTTGTGAGAATCATTTGACTGGGATGATATTGTAGCTTCAGGCTTTTTACAGTTGTGGTGGAGGGGAGTGAGGTGGTGTTGGGGGGGGGGGGGGGGTTAAGTAATTTATTAGACAATTCTCAGAAGAGAGTCTATTGTGCTCCACGAAGGCTTCCCTGTTTCAGTTATTAGACCTGTTATTTTAAGCTTAAGGTCGCAGTTTAGGCTTATTATCCCAATTCTGTCTGTGTGTCTGTATAATGACGGGTGAACTCCTGCCGACCCCGCTGCTCTGATCAGGCTTTTTTTTTACAGTCAGTAATAATCACTGATTTAATGGAGACAGGATTGATTCATAAGATGACTAGTGGTTTCCTAAAAAGCTACAACTTTTACCTCTTTACTTGTACCCATTATAATTTTGAGTGCAACATAACTACATTTTTAAAAGTGTTATTTCAATGTTGTAGTTTCTTCAGTTAAAGTGTAATCTTACTGGGATGATTTGATCATTGTGTTATCATGTTGTAAAATGCAGTTGTCCAAATGAATCTAGATAAACAGGTAATAATAATACTATAGATGATAAACTTTATTCATAGAACACTTTTCAAACGCGTTTCAAAGTGTTTTACAAGGTAGCAGAAAGTTCTACAGTACAAGATAACACGACACCATAGAACAGACATAAAAACATAAACACAGGAGATAGATAAAAGAAAAATAGGTAAAAAAAAACAAAACTCAAATAAACTCAGGAAAGGCTCTCTGATGTTTTAAGAAGAGATTTAAAAGACATTACTGACTCAGCTGACCTGATGTCCTCGGGCAGATCATTGCAGAGCCTCGGGGCCCTGACTGTGAACGCCCTCTCCCCTTTAGTGTTCAGCCGGGCCTCTGGAACAGACAGTAGACCTCTGCCCGAGGATCTCAAGGTACGGACTGGCACGTAGGGTATTAAAAGATCAGAAATGTAGCAGGGGGCAAGACCATGAAGAGGTAAAAAATGCTATTAAATAAAGAGCTATTAAAATGTATCTTAAAACATACCGGGAGCCAGTGTGATGATGCTAAAATAGATGGTATTAAAACAATAAATAACTTATTTTAAGTGTTGTTTTGTATATGAAGAGTTTTTTTTCTGTTTTAATGCATTAACAGAGGCACGCAGCTCATTGAAGTGGACATTATTATGAATATTGCGGTTGATTTTTGCACACGTTTTCCATTGTTTATCAATATTCAACCATACAGCTCAGCTCAACTTTGAATATTCTGGTTATCTGGAATTAAAGCCGCCTCCTAATGATAACATACAACCATTTCTGTTGCCTCTCAGGTGCCATTTTTAGCCTTTGTGGTCTCAAATCTGGATGATAAGATGCAAAGCAAGATGTGGCTGCTCAGAAAGTGACTCTGACATGTTATTATTTTATACTGCGGACATACAAACCATGTATGTTTTTATCTAAAAAATAACTTCAGACTCCTCAGTTAGATATGTTAGTTACTTTCCTTCCTGACTGCATCACTAATGCCACGGATAAAACTCTGATGCTCTTAAATTCCTACATATAATCTGGTCAGGAACATAAATTTGGCAGTAGAAATTTATCTGAACATTTTACTATTTTATAATGATGACTGGTAATATTTAATACCACAGAATAAGTTTGTTTTCATAATGTAATATTTGTAATCTTTCCTAATAAAAATGGACGTCCAGTTGAACAGAGAATCCTTGTTCATTACCACTGAGACAAGTTTCTCCACATTTAATTATCACTCTTAAGAAAAACATGAATAAATAAATACAATTCTGACACTGTAAACAATTAAAAGTTTCATTTTGGATTCATAATTATTTTTTCTGTTTTGGCAGGGGACCAGAATTGAGGGGACAATGCGAGTCCACGTGCACACCAAGTTCTGTTTCCTGTGTGTTCTCACCTTCCTCTTCCACCAGTGTAACCACTGCCACGGAGATGAGCACCATCAGCACAACGGGCACCACCATGCCGACCACAAAAACGCCCACAGTGACTTGCAGATTTCGGAGGCTCCGTACGTTAGAGGAGCCACTCTGTCCCCGGAGTCCAAGAGTCCTGACGGGGAAGCTCTAGAGGAAGAGCAACGTTACTACATCCAGGAGCTGTTCAAGCGCTACGGACAGAAGGACCGGCTAGACTACCAGGGATTTCAGAGTCTGCTCTTTAGCTTGGGTCTGGGTGAAGTGAAAGTGGTGGATGTGGAGCATGAGGATCTGGGCCACGACCACGTAGCCCACCTCGACATCCTGGATGTGCAGGAGGGGCTTCACTCGCATTCGCCCACCAGTGACGGCAAGAGTCATGGGCACAACCACGGGCACGGGCACGGTCATACACACCACAGGTCCGTCTCGCAAGCAGATCATGATCATAATCAAGATGAGAATGGCCACGAACATTCGGACTCACATGATCACGATCATGATCACGCACACGATAAAGAGCACACACATGAGCAGGCCCAGGTGCAGTCTAACCACAAAGACCTGTCCTCTAAACCTCACAGTGACCACGACCACAGTGACCATAGTGACCATGACCATAGTGACCACAGTGACCACGACCACAGTGACCATGGTGACCACGACCATACCCATCAAAACCACAGTGACCATGACCACAGTGGCCATGACCACAGTGGCCATGACCACAGCGACCATGACCACAGTGACCATGACCACAGCGGCCATGACCACAGCAATCATGAAAACGATCACGCCGATCAAACGAGCACAGCCATTCCTCCCGTCAACCAGCAACACTCCGCCCAACTAGAGCCGTCCCGAGTCCCTCAGGAGCCGCGGTCTTCTCCCGCCCCAAGGGAAAGGTCCACCACGAAGCAGAGAAAGCAACGGAGAAACAAAACCACTACAGCTCCCATGATTCGATCCGATGACCACGACGACGGTCACGGACACGGTCACGGACACGGTCACAGCCATTCTCATAAAGCTAAGAGAGAAGCACCGTCGGGGCGCTCTACCCCGACCCCTCCAGGTGTCATCGCGCCTGGCCACGCTGGGGGATTATCTCATCAGCATGAAGAGGTAAAACTTCTTAAAACTCACTGAATGACGTTACCTCTGATATCTGAGACGTTCCCTTAAACAAATGAATAGAAATGACCCCGTTGTATGTTTCAGTGTCCAGTTTATGACCTTAAAGTCTTACATTAGTATTTGATTCCTTTTATTTGAATTTACAGAGAATTCAGGGATTGAAATGTAGACTCATTCTTGTCTTGTTACTACTTCTTGTTCTTTTTAATCAATTCGGTACCAGGGATTAGCTTTTTAGAAACCTGTCTTACCAAAAGATATATGTGAGAATTTAGTTTCTGAGTTTCTTTTTCTTCCTCTTTAAACAAAAAACATCTTTGGTTTTGCATCTAGAAAATCTTCAAACCAATATATATAAATAAATAAACCTTCTATTTGGAGTCCTGTGAGTCTGTTACAGCCAATTCCAAGTTTTCATGGAGGGGAAAATAAAACCCACCACTGAAACTTAGACGTAACCAAACTTTGCTTTTATAGCCACTTTTCGAGTTTACAGGGATTGAATATTTGTTGTTCCAAAGATAAATTTTTGAAGCACCAAAGTAGCCATTTTGTTTTACTACCTCATGCATTACAGAGTCAGTGGTCTCTTTCTTTCATACTGTAACATCTCTCTCTCCTCTCCTCTCCTCCTTTTAGTGTCTGAACCTGACTCAGCTCCTCACCTACTACGGCTTGAGTCCCGAATCGCTCATCTCGCCCAGCCAGTTCACCTATCTGTGTCCGGCTCTGCTCTACCAGATTGATAGCCGCGTCTGCATCCGCCATTACCACCAGATGGATGTGGAGCGGGAGGCCATGGAGCCCGCCAGTCCCGGTAAGAGCCGAGCGTCTTATTGATCCGATCCATTTCGACTAAACAAAAAAGCAACATCACAACAATCATTTTCAGAGAGCGTCAACTTCAAACGGTGCTAAAAGCCCTTCAGCCCTCACTCAAGATTCACACATTAGAGCAACAGCCAAGAGACACATTAAAAAAGCCCTCTGTCTAATGTCTAGTAGGATCATTTAGGGTATTCTCATTCCTCGTTTACAGATTATGAAGGGAAGGAAGATAATAATTATCCTCATTATGCATGGAAGAGGTTAGAGGCCTGTGCAGTAAACTCTTGACCTAACCAGTGTTTTGTACCAAAAAAATGGACAAAAGAAGGTTTGATTTTGCATTAAAAACACGCAGACATCACACGTTTTCACAAGGTCACTTCGGCAGCACCTTTTCCCCCACTCTGCTTTGAAACACGTAGCCGAGCTGTCACAGGTTTTAGATTGGTGGAGAAAACACCCGGTCGCTAATGAACAACCATAATGCACGAGAGACTTACGGGAAGATTTTCACACGTTGATTTCCAACTTTATTATTATTATTATTATCCCAAAAGGAAATTTGGTTTTCAGGCTGGCAAAGCACACAGGGCTCAAGAATACACTGACGTCAAGGAGCAGCAACAATTAAGAGTCAATGACATCAAACAAAACATGTTTAATATCAAAAAGAGTAAATAAAAAAGAGTATTTAAATATTCCTGGGTATATAAAACATTAAAACAGTAAAAGATAAATTCTACTACCACTTCACCACTGACACTTATGTATGTTAAATAAAGTGGAAGATACAATTAAGCATCAGTAATCATCACATTTAAATATATCTTAGTATATGAAACATTAAAACAACAGCAGATAAAGCCAAATATGGAAACACAAGTATCATTCTTTATGTAAAAAGTGGAAGATAAAATTAAGACTATACCAAATATATAAATAAGTAAGTATATAAATAGAGGTTTTAAGATCTTCACTTGGATTTTAATGATATTTTGGTCAATAATCACATTTGTATTTAATAATCCACTCAGCAGAATCTAATAAAAGCATCAAACATAAATTAGACAGTGACTTTACTTCAGATAAGTCAAATCACAAAATGAAAGATGGAAGCAATAAATAAAACCTTCAGATATTAATTAAAACACTGAATGAAATTGTATCACATTGAAATAAAAGATTAACATGTACAGTGATAAGAATTTGGTCTCAAAGTGGAAAAAATCTTTATCCGGTGCCATCGGCTAGAAGAAACACTTGTCTTCATTAGTGGGAAACCACAGAAACATCACTACAAACCTAGTTTTATAAAGTGATGTTTAAACCTGGAGCTCCTCTCTCGGGGTGGCGGACCTGAATAACAGAAAGTTTATTGGAACTAATCAAGTCCGCATTTTCTCCTGATAAATACCGAAGTGATCCAGGAGATGTAACCACAGTCCTCAGGGTAAACCCACCATTGTTTGCTCTATCTTTTCTCATTTTCAGTCCATCGATAGGGCAGAGGGTGAGAATGACTTCTTCTTTTTTTTCCTAATTTTCTGCTATCCTGAGCAGCGGTAAACTCTCCCCAGAGCATCATTTGAACGCTGACATTAGTTTTAAAAACAGGATATTGAAAATCAGGCCCCAGTTCCTTTAAAGTAATTAGAGTGCACGTCTGAAAGTCCAATAGGTGGCTGTAGACTAATCTGAAGCTTCTTGTATTTCCACTTCAGCTGCGGCTTAATTAACTTTTGTTTACAGATGAAGAAAGCATCTTTTCAGACGGCTGTAAGCGAGAGAAAGCAGCTCTTGAACTTTTTACAACCACGCATTTTTTCTTATTGATAAAAAACCTATTGCATAGTGTCTAAATTAGGATTGTGTTTTTCCTGTGCCCTTTGATCGCGATAAGACTCCGACTTATCTCACTAGAGTCAGGTTTGTTTCACCTTTTATCACTCTGAGAGAAGTTTCTAGAGGCCTTGTGCGATTTTTCAGCAAGTCCTACTTCATGTTGAAAAAAAGCTCAATCTAAGCAGCCCTCTACTGTGCATGAAAAGCGCTATATAAATTAAATTCATTCATTAATTCATTCATACTGTGACCACTTTGCAGCGCTTTAGGATTCAGCTGTGACTAAATGACTTGCTTATTGGTAGAAAGTGCAGATATGTTAGAAAGCCACATCTCTGACCCTGCTAACTCAGGTAAAGTATAGTTAAAAGCATTCATATCGAATCTCGTAGGCGTACACACACAAAAAAAAAAAAACAAGAGAATGACTCTCGGTTGAGAGAAGGGGGCCAGGAATGTAAATTACCTCTTCAACAGTTAAAACCTCTACAGCCTCCAAAATGTCAGGAAGTGTTAGCTACTCTATCAGCCAAATAATGAGTAGATGATTTTTAGATGAGTTTGTGGATCCAGCGAGTATTTAGCATAATCATTCTCTGATTAATTCTTTCAATCTGTCACACAAGTCCCAGCGAGCATATGCGCGGCTTAATGGCCATCAGGAGGAGTTTGATAGACGGTGAATCTATTAAAAGAGAGAGCTCAATACAATGTGCAAATGTCAACAGTCGAACCTGTCTTGGACTCACTGGTGTGTGTGTGTGTGTGCACGTGTGTGTGTGTGTGTATGTGTCGGCATATTCATGGGGAGGGGTAAAAGTTAATGTTTGAATGAATAAGCAGCACATTCAGCTTTCCTTTACTGGCTTTTATGAGACCAACTTTCTGCTTTTGGATGATTATCATTCCCCGAACACCTAAATGATGATTTGTGGAGAGTAATTTATGGTCATGACATTGTGTGCTCTACTATTATTATATTTAAAAAAATCATTTAAATTGTCATGGCAGCAGTGTTTCTCCTCTGCTGACCATTTTAAGCAAATAGCAAATAAATAAATAAATAACTCCATCTCACTTATTTACATTTATAATGCTGAAAAAAAAAAAAAAAAAATGCAACCCTAGAGGCTGTAAAGCTATAAAAGAAGAATGAAGGTCAGAGTTAAGCCCGGCTCTGGGACTGGCACAAATGCTTTTTTAGTTTATGAGAATGCAAATGATAAAATCACAGTGTTTAAAGTTAATGAGTTACAGGTCGTGAAACAGAACTCATAAAACTCATAAAGCCATAAACGCTTTGGTACTCAAATCACAGCTAGACTAATATTCACAAGTTTCTGCACACTCACAAAAAAACTGAAAACTGTAGAAAAGGCTGCAAATCTTTTAGGAGTCTTACATGTAAGTAATTGTGTGTTTATAAGTGCGTTAAAACATAGATTTTAGATGTTAAACCTGCAGTTTCATGCAAAGTAGACAAGAAGTTGGGGGAGATATTATTATTTAAAATGAGTTCAGGCTATATAAAAATTAGATAAAATAATATAATATAAAAACCCTATTACCATTCTGTGTGTAAAAAAGTGGAACAAAAAATGAAGACTAATGCCAAATATAGAGGTAAATGTCTTGTGTAAGTGTATATTAGCGAGATTTTAGACATTAAACCTGCAGTGTTAAGAGATTTTACTTTTCATTTATGTCATGTAAAGTAGGCAAGAAGTTGGGAGGAGATATTATTATTAAAATGAGTTTAGGATGGAACAAAATGTCTCATCTAGAATTAATTTTAATTAGAGGTAGAGAGAGTTGACAAAAAAAGGTGTTTGTCACTTTTTTTTGAATGCTTCACAGTTTTACACTCAGGATGATCTATCACTGTCAAACCAGCCGGCAAGTTCAACCATCAAGATTGGAGGAATTCCCAAACTGCATGCCCTCTCAAGTCTTTAATTATTAAACACACACACACAAACACACACACACACACACACTCCCTTCTGGAGACACGTGTATCACATGCACCTCAGGCACCGGTGCGCCACCACTGAAAACAGTCATAAAAATGGTAATGACGACGAGGAAGACAGCACGAACAAGTCAAAAGGGCAAAGAATGGCTCCTCATTAGTAGGAAACTAGAGGCGTTTGGACTCTCTCTCTCTCTCTAGCTCTCATTTTGCGACAGTGCACCAAGAAACATCGCCACACGCCGCGAAGCTACCTCTCATTTACCTCCCGCTGGTGTCCACGGGGGAGCTCGGAAAATTTGCAGTCGGTTTCTTCTTCTTCTTCTTCTTCTTTCTCGTAGCCCACTCCCCTCTCTTTTTGTGTGTGCACTTAGGAGATTAACAGAGCCTAAGCAACACCCTGGGCCTTCTTTTTCTTTTTTTTCCTGAGCCACGGCTCACAGGAGATGCGTAATTGGAGAGAAGACACAGGCCAGTGGGTTTCCTTCTTCTCCTCTGTGCTGTTCCCTTACGATCGCCTTCTATCACCCCTCTGCAACCTCCCTCGTACAGCTCTACATCGACACACACACAAAAACACAATTGCATAGGGGTAATGAGATAGAGAAGTATATGAGCTGCATACGTGTGAAGGACCCGCGCTGATGTACTGTCTTGGCTGATATACATTTGCCTCTCAGGGTTACACGTTGTTCCGCCCGATGCCACAAATAAGAAAGCAGTCGACTGTGGCACCTTTTACTTTTGTAAGGCACATTGAAAACGGTGGTAACAATAAAAAGGAGGAGGGTTGTTAAAGATGCTCTCGATGATGATGGTGAGAGAACGAATTCAGTGTGTCCACTTCGTCCTCCATTAATGACGAGGCTCTCTTTTTTCAAAAAGACGTGCAGTACATAAAGCGGCCGGGTTTAGAAGAGACCGATGGGGGTTTTCTGCTCGGTGAGGCGGAGAGTATTCCTCTGAGCTAATGATGGTTTAATATAAAGAAAATGTATATGAACATATGAAGTAGGGCTGGGCGATATGGACAAATGAAATATCACAATATCTTTGACCAAATACCTCTACCTCTATACCTCAATATCGATGCTGCAGCAATATTGTAGAGATGACTATCGATGCTTTCACAATTTACACAATGAGATTTTTGATAAATAATCTTCAGTAATGTGGATACAATAAGTATGTGGGTAAAAAGTAAACAATAGAACATCTTGAACAGTCCGTTAAGTTCAGACTCTAAGACGATATCTAGTCTGATATCACGATATTGATATGATATTCTTATATTGCCCAGCCATAATATCAAAGTATGTGTATCTGGATCCACACTCTAGTGCCCATTAGGGGTTTTTCTGTTTTCTGCTTCACACTTACGACAAATCTGCAGGATACGTGAAACATTAAAGAAGTAATATTGCTTTGATGCACAAAATAAACACACAAAACAAGATTTAAAAAAAGATAAAGCAACTTTAATAAATGTCAGAAAACTCAATCCCAGAATATTGAGATAAATGATTCCAGTATATTTCCTTTTTTTTTTCTTTGTGCATTTCAACAACACTTCAAATTAACATTTTTGGCATCATTTGACAGTTTCAGACAATTATGTGTGCTGCATTTACATAGGAAAGTCCATGGAGAGCTTAACGGTTGTTTCAGACCAAATGTGAACAGTTTGTATGGATTGGAGAGTAAAACGAAGACTTAATACAGCTACAAACGACATCAGAAACATCGGAAACATCGGAAAAAATAAGATTACTAATAATCTTAATCACTTCTTGACCTTTTTTTAATATTTGAGTTATTTCTTTTTTCGCTAATGTCCTGGTGGGATCGATGAGTTGCGTTATACAACTGTGGGAGGTCAGAGATGCCAAAACTTCACTTTCCTTCCATCTGTCTTTACAGTATAAAGGAACGCTGTCATAACTTCAGCCTCCTGTTAATTCTTGCATCCCACTCGACTCCCACCATAGAGGTCGGCGTATTCGCGGTCAGTTTAGTTGAACTTTGGCTGCACAAGCTGCTGGAAAATCAGGCAGGACACTCTCTCTCTCTCTCTCTCTCTCTCTGTGTCTCTCTATCTATTGAAAATAAAGGCTGGTAGCAGTGTTAAACTTGACAATATTGAGCTTTAAAACTTAAATTCAGGTACTTCAAAGAGGCCTTTTTCTTTGAGTGTGATGTCCAGCTGTGTCCTGCGCTCCGACTTTCAATACACAGTCCAGAAAACTCCTCGGATTCCTTCAAAGCGACACTAAATGCAACTCACAAAGGCAGATGACGAAATAAAGAGAAAAAAACCCCCGAATACATGAATGGACCGTCATGATTTTTGGGCCAGTGTGTGTCAACATCAACAAAACACCAAATTCCTCCCATTTTTTCTCATGGGTTCAGAGGTCAAGTTAACCTGTAATGTAAGTTTCCTAAAAGCTAATGACACACAGCTTTGTAATCAGCACTTCTGTTAAAACATTTCTCCCCCTGGAGGAACTCCTGCCTCCTGTTCTCTGAGTGGAGTGACTGCTGCCTGGGGAGGGATGTTTTTTTTTTTTATTGTATTTCTATTTTTTTGGTGGTGTTTCTTAATGCTACAGCTGGGTAATGGGACAGTAACAGCTTGATTCAGTCCCTCTAAAGGCCGCTTTGTCAGGCATGAGACACGTTTCAGATCATCTCCTCACAAGTTTCACCACCTGGGGCCCATTAGACGAGGAGAGGAAGTGTGGCCAGTGTGATTTTACTGTTTAATAGTCATTTTTCCCCCCCTCTGGCTTGGCATCAGCTTTGGTCTATTGGTTTATATTAAGTGAAAAAAGAACCAGGGTAAACAGATTTTATGTATTTAAACATTAAATAAGCTTTTAAAAAAAGCAGCTAACCGTGTGAGGAACACGTATCTTTGGATGTTTTATCTACACAGCGTTGGCCGTTGGTTGACTTTGTCGTGACACGTTCAGACGTTGCTCCTGAAATGCCTCCCTGAGGTCAATAGGCTGTAAGATGTGCATCACATGCACGCTGTGTTTTAGTCAATAGACGCCCTGTAGCTGAATGTCAGCAGTGAAGGACCCAGCGTCGCTTTTAACAAACACGCCACCAGCTTAGGCGTGACATTGAATTTCATACTACATTAAACATTTTGTCCTCTGTGACCAAAGAGTCGTAAACTTTTTCTCAGTTTTTGAGAAGTATGACTCGGCTGACAGGTGAACTGACAGTTTAAATGATGGTGTACCTTTCTGACTTTCTCTCTGGCGCACGCTTAGTGTCTCCCGTCGGCAGCCTTAAACAAAGAAAAAGAAAATGAGACGAGTGGATTTTTGCTGAAATGTCCCTACCCGTCTCTTGCTCGAGGCGTTGTGTCATCACAAGGACACACTGAAAAACCTCTCTGAAGGATAGACTCCTCCACATGTGAACAGGATGTGAATAATACCTTCAGCCTGCAGCCCAGTGATGGTAAAACTGTGGCTGTTAGTCCAAAGAAAAGAGTTTATTGAATGAGATCATAAGTGTTTTTTTCTCATTGACATTCTCAGCTGAAAAGTCATTCGGCATCTCGTGATGAAGCAAACAAGTAAATAATACTCGTCTTTCATTTGTTTTTCCTAAGCTTGTTTTTCTCTCTCTCTCTTTTCAGTGTGGATCTGGGTCTGGGGCTTTGTGTCCATCACCATCATCAGCCTGCTGTCTCTGCTGGGCGTCGTTCTCGTGCCCATCCTCAAACAATCCTGCTTCAAGTTCCTGCTCACCTTCCTCGTGGCCTTGGCGGTGGGCACGCTCAGCGGCGACGCCCTCCTTCACCTGCTGCCTCATGTGAGTTACGCCACAGACGACCTTTAACGGTGCGGCTGAAATGGCTCCTCTCTGTGTTACATTATGAAACTTTAGGCTCCAAAACTTCATAAGCTTCAATTATTTCAATGTAGATAATTGAAAAGTTGAGCAATAATCAATAATGTTACTAATTCAGACATAAAGTTTCATACGGGAAACAAATACTTTATATAAAACATATGCAAGAATATACTGTTTTATTAGTTTGATGAAGAAGACTATGCAGTAATGAAGGATGTAGAATAAAAATCATAAAATAAACTACAACCTAACCCTCTTTTAGATATTACGTACATAAAAATGTTAGTATTTTATCACAGAACTGACAGAGAGATAACTAGAAAAGGAGAAACATTTCAACTTAGTTATAATAATCTGATATTACGTTTGGATTTGGCGGTCATCAGTTATCTCTGTACCAAAACATTGGCAGGTCGTCCCTGGCGGTGAGGCGAGATCAGCTTTGGTTTTTATTCCTATAAAGCTTTGTTATAGTTACTTCCACCTTTTTATTTCATCGCTTTTAACCCTGAAGTCACATGATATTCACATTCACAGAATAGGTTGTTGCTCTATACTCTATTAGTCAGAACTTATAATGATGCAGCTTATACTTTAAACAATCTGCAAAAGTCCTTAAAATGAGATTATTTAGCACCACTGCAGCCTCATCTGCACCTCTTGCAAATGTTTTTAACTTCACTGTAATTTTATGTGTTTACTTGTATTCATTTGTTTTATTTTCTTTTATTTGACTTAATATTGTTTTGCGTGTTGATGTTTTTGGACACTGTTGTAAATAAGGATTTCTCCTCAGTGGTCTTTCGAGGTAAAATAAAGCTTAATAAATAATAATCAGTCATTATGAGTCGACCTGAGTCTGCTGAACTCAGTGCACCTTTAATCTCAGTGTACTTATATGAGATGAGGGGCCACTTTTTTTTGGAATGAAGCCAAACTTTTTGTCAGTGGAAACTTCCCATATTGTACAAAAAATAAGCCAAGATTATAACAACCTGCTAAAAAACAATTAAGTAACCACTAACTATCTTTATTAGCCAAGAGAATGTTTCTATATTTCACCTCTAGCCAGTAAATCGGATTGAACACCCCAAAGAAGCTTAAAGAGTTTAGAAGTTTTTTATTTTAACGTTGTTGGAAAACACTGCTTGTTTGGAGTTAGCATGAGCCTCTGCCGTCTCTATCCAAATCCCTCTTTAATATCAAGCTCATCTAATAAACTAATCTCTGTGCAGTCGGACCCAAAATACATTTCAGCGTCCCATTCTCTGCTCATTCTGCTTCTCTAATATATTTTATCATTCTTATCCTTTATCGCCACTATTAATAAAGTATCTACCGACCTACTCCGTCTCCAAAACAATAGGAGACATAAAGGGTTTGATTTAAATCCTGATAAACTATTTATCAGTCGCTCGCTCACACTCTTCACCTCTGTCCCTCCTCCTCTTGTCGACAGTCTCAAGGGAAGCACGACCACAGCCAGGTCGGGGTGTCCCACAACGACGAGGACCTGCTAACAGCTTTCGATGGGGTGTGGAAGGGCCTAACGGCGCTGGTCGGCATCTACTTCCTCTTCATCATCGAGCACTGTCTCGGCATGTTTAAGCACTACAAAGACCAGAAGGTAAAATAAATATAACCTACATATAGATGATAAACGGGATAATTTCTGCTACAGTTTGTGATGATTTGTAAATTAGTTTTGTTTTGTGGATGCATGATGATAAAAATCGTATTTCTGCTATCAGACCATGAAGAAGGTGAGCGAGGAGGGCAAAATTGGCAGGAAGTTGTCAGATCACAAGCTGAATCGGCGCTCAGATGCAGAGTGGCTGCACCTGAAGCCGCTCAACGAAGGTAAGAAGAGTTCAGAGTGGTGCGGCCTTCACAGCGAGTTAACCTTAGCCTCTTTGAGCCTCTTTGAACGTCTCCTCTCTTTCTTCCTTTCAGACCCCGACAACACAGTCGTCTCCTGCGACAACGGTCACAACGACACGCAGCTCAGTGAGCTTCAGACGCGCAGCGAATCTCCCACCAACAAGACGCCGCTGACACACGCGAGCCCCCAACACGACCACCCGTCGCCCGTCAAAGAAAACGGACGCAAGGTCAAGCAGCACGGTCACGGGCACTCTCACGGGCACTCCCATGGCGGGAACTGCCACTCAGATCAGGAGATGAAGGACGCCGGGATCGCCAGCATCGCCTGGATGGTCATCATGGGAGACGGCATGCATAACTTCAGTGACGGGCTGGCCATAGGTAAGAATTTAAATCGGAATTATTAAGCTGATGTAATAGCAGGGGTTTAACTGTTTTAAATATGTAAATCCTTTTCCTTGAATGACTTTTATCTCCTTTAACCCTCACATACTGTTCACAACATCATATGATTAATCTCTATGAAACATTTCTGAACCACAAATCATTCATGAAAACCTCATGAGTCATTAATAAATTGGTGATAAATTCTTAATAAGTTTATTCTTCAGTTTGTATGCTATTTGTTAATAAATATGAGTCAAACACTCAACAAAAATGCATATCAGCTGCACAAAAATGTTTTTAAATATTTCCTTTTTGTATATTTTGGGTCACAGGAGGCAAATTTCTGGCTAAAAGAAAAGTTTTTAAGGCGGTATTTGACACAATTTCCCTCAGTGTCTTTTGCTGTTTATTTACAGACCAGCCTCACATCAACTGAATTTTAAAGAATTTGCTCTATTTTAGATATATACGTTTATTTATGTATAGTTCTCTGGCCTCTTTCCAGACCTCCAAATAACTACCTAAGTCTTTTTATGAAATAATAATTTAAAAAAGTAATTAAAACAATTATAAACTGCTCATAAAAACAAATCAAAATAAGCATATTTCAATGTCTCTAAACATGTGCCAGCAAAAAAAAAAAAGGAAAAAGGAGCAGATGGGGAAAAAACTCAGCAGGGCATCTGAAACATCTCAGAGTCTTTTGGGGAATATACATTCAGCTCAGAGGTTGTGAGTGGTTAAATGGTTACCATGGTTACCACATTAGATTCGGTGAGCTGTGTTATGCTGTAAAAACATTTAACCGTAAAGTTGTGTTTTCGAGGCTTTTTCTGACATTTTGTTTTCCCTACAGGCGCAGCGTTCAGTGCAAACCTCACAGGAGGAATCAGTACATCAGTGGCTGTTTTCTGCCATGAATTACCTCATGAACTCGGTAAGTAAGTGAAGAAAAAGTATAAAAAAAAAGAAATAAAAAAAGACAAACAAAGCAAGTAATTTACTCCTTTATGCGCCACCAGCGACTTGCAGCACACTTCACTGTTTTTGTTTAAATGGGAGTCTCTTTTTAGTTCACATCTGGATAATCTGCATCTCAATCACCGCTTCATGCAAAGCAGCGCTCTTTTATTTGAACCGAAACTTCAATCCGAATGAGGCTCGTGACCCCTCCGAGGCCTTGAAACCTGTTTAAAAAAACCCCACGGATGTCAATAATCATCCTTCTTCTCTTCACTCCACAAAAAAAAGTGCCTTTTCCAGATTAATGGCTTTTGTCTGACAGCAGCGAAATGGCTTGTCAAAGTGTCTGTCAGTGCAGATGATGTACCGTGCCTGGCACTCATTGTTCAATACAGTGAGACTCCGAGAGACCGTACAGCTGCCGGTACGTTCATTTACATTCAATCTGCTCCCTTCAAGGACCCTTTTAAAAAAAAAAAAAAAAAAAGGCTACGGCGAACGTTTTTTGTTTGTTTTTGCTCCTGAGTTTTTCTTTCCCACCGCAGCCACCTCTCTTCCACCTGTTTACAGCGGCGGAGGGGAAAAAGGTGGCGAGAACGAGGGTGAAGCAGAGCAACGGGGCCATCCACACCAGATCAGTACTAATGATGTGTCTCGTCACGGAGCAGTTTTCATGCCTCGTTTGTGTGGCTGATGAATAGAGCAGTGTCAATTACTGCAGAGTGTGAGCTGCTGAATAATAGCCTACATTTGTCTGCCCTTGTGTTGAACAGCAGCATCCTATCCTATACTGCTGCTGTTGTTGTTGTTGTTGTTGTGTTGGCAGATCGAACAGGTTACAGGCTGCTGGTAAAAGCATCTATATTTGGGGGAGGCAGGGTGGAGGCAGTTTAAGTTAATGCTGCAAAGTTTTGAGATACTGACATTGCCTTCATCTGCGAAGTTTCAGCAAAGCTCTTTGATTCTCATCCAGTGTCCTTTTTTATTTTGTTATTTTTGCTATTTTAATTCGTACTCATGTTTCCAGATGGTTAACTGCGACATTAGTCTCTCGTGTGAAGATTTGTGAGCTCTCCTCCCCCACCCGTGTGTAATTTCACATTTCCTGTTGATTCAGCGTCCGCTCTTCAGGAGCTCTTGCCTTCACCCCTGTAGGGCCCCGCTTGTCAGACAAAACCCAGCAGTTTGACAAGTGCACCTCTCAGCTCCTCCCTAACACAAAAGCCGTCCCCGGCTGGCAGCTGGATGTCAAAGATGATGATTATGAGGGTTCTTTAACCACCCAGAGAGAAGCTAATTGGCAGTGAGGGGTGTGTTAATTGCGGTAGATGAGGTGGTGGCAGGCGTATCTGAGCGAGGAGGCAGGAGACGCTGGAGTAAGTTGGAGTGAAATAAAGGCCATTGAAGTGTGTGCACCGACTGTCTCTCTTCCCTCTTCCTCCTCTCTTTAAAAACCCACCACCACCACCGCCGCCCTTCTTTCTCCAGCTTTGATTGATGGATGAGAGCAGAGTGGTAATATATTCATTGTGGTAATTAGCAAGGAAAAGAGGCCGCTTGTTACACGGTGGAGGAAATGTAGGCCACCCCCTTCTCAGTATTCATCTCTTTCCCCCAAATCCAGGGCGTTTCCGCTGAGACTTGGGCCTCTTCCCGCATTTGGCCCAGCAATGATTGAAGAGGGTAGTGAGGCTACGGCATGCATATGTAATCGTAAGTGTATCAGAAGGGAGTTAAAGACATATTTCTTAGAGAGATAGGAGAGAAGAGAGAGAGAGAGAGGAGAGGAGAGAGAGAGCAGCTCCTGGTCTGTTCTTCTTACCTACTTGAAGACAGACAGTGGTGGCAGATGTTGGAGTTTGCTTTGAAGTTCACCTCATCACATGCTGCGGAGTCAGAAAAGACTGAGAAAAAGTAAAAAAAACCAAAACACATTCACACAGAAGTTGGGATAGTCGTGGATTTTGCCAGTTGGGAACTACGTGTTAGAATAAGATATGTGAATTGCTTTAATGATGTTTAAATGTGTATATGTCTCTCTCTCTCTTTTCGACTGACAGGTGACTTTGCCGTGCTGCTGAAAGCGGGCATGTCAGTGAAGCAGGCCATTGTCTACAATCTGCTGTCCGCCCTCATGGCCTACGTTGGCATGCTGATTGGCACAGCTGTGGGCCAGTACACACACAATGTCACCAACTGGATCTTCGCCATCACAGCTGGCATGTTCCTGTATGTGGCTCTGGTGGATATGGTAAGTTGGCACACTGAGTGATAATTGTCCCCCTACCCTCGCCTTCAACAACATCAGCTTAAACTTTCGCCATCTCCTTTGTGACGCTTGATCTGCGACGCTAATCTTTCCGAAAGTCCAACTGATTACTTTTTGTCTCTTTTTCCGTAGCTGCCAGAGATGCTTCACGGTGACAGTGAGGAGCACAAACGCTGCCAGCTGGGACACTTTATCCTGCAGAACCTGGGCATGCTGACCGGGTTCGGCATCATGCTGCTCATCGCCATCTTTGAAGACCGCATTGTGTTCGATTTTGGCTTTTAGTCGTTGGTGGAGGACAGTGAAGGAGGGAGGGACAGGGAGAGGGAGAGCTGGATGTATCAATGTTGTTCTTCTTGGCCTTAACATGCTTTGTTTGAGATGTAACGGCCCCAGTCTTGCATGCAATGTGAGTCTCATTCATGGCCCGTGCCTCCATTCCAAACATGCAGCGTTGCAGTTAGCTTATGCATATCTCTGCTAGTGACGTTTACACTTTTTTTTTGCTCCTCCATCACCTCCTCTCTTCTCTCGCTTGTTCCGAGATGTTAGGGTTTGAGGCCGAGGCTACACTCCTCAAACCAAGAAAACAGCCTCCTTTGCTCCTCTTGTAACGGTTAACTCCAAAAAAACGGAGCTGCGAGATAGTGAGGAAGGTGGTGCAGGACGCATTCTTGCAGAGATGCAGCTGTCACGGCCCAGCAGCTCCTCGCCTATCCATCATCACCTGTTGTTAGCGTGTTGTTGTCGTCGTACCCCCCTCTTCTACCCCCCCTGCCCCCCACCCCTGCACCTCCTACTTCTTCGTCTCTTATCCACCCTGTGCTGTGTCCCATCATCCATGCCTAGTACATCTGTGGTGTGTTTCACCCGCCATCCATCATCAGCTTTTGATGTCATCATGCTGTGTATCAAACATCTCGTCTCTCTGTGCCATGTCCTGGCCACTGGAGCAAAACCACAACCCACAGCCGCACCCCACACCTGCCCCGCACCACATCACAGTGTCCCATCACAGAGACTGAAAGCTCAGTTTTAGCAAGCTACTGCATCTGGAATAAACCTTTTTCTTTTTTTTAAGTTCACCTGCAAAATGTGTCGACAGCTACAAAGCTGTAGTGTCAAAAATAGAAAAGTGTTCCCCTGACCATATGAGACGAGATGTCTAAATGGCTCAGTGTTATTTTTTATTTATTTGTTTTTTTGCTGCATTAATTCACTTAAGTCTTGATATTTGGGATTAATAAACCTTTGTAGTTCATAGTGATAGCTAACACAGCTGCCAAAGCCTTTAAAAAAAATAGCATTTAAGATTAATCAGTGTTTTTGTTCAGAAACTAGATGCCACAAGTGTCTGACCAACTCTTTTTTTTTTAAAGGTTTGACAATCTGTAGCCAAATGACACATATCTTTGTTAGGCCTTTTATCTTTTTCTTAAACAATCAAGTTTCAAAATGTGAATTCAGAAAAAAAAACTAGTCATTCTCGTCTTCATCAAAGTGTTGTAGTTTACTAGATTTGTTTAGTGTGTCTCTTTGAGTTTCTAAAAGGTGCTTTGTCCGATCGGACCACCCAACAGCAAACATTTAATTACGATGGGAGAATAAAAGGTTGAGTCACACTAATTCAAATTTTTTTACGTACTGTAAACACAAGGTCTTCATGGTGTCAGTAGTCGAGCAGCTAAAAGCAAATTTTTGTTCATGCTAAATACTTTCGGAGGTACTTCTGTCGAAGAATCAGTTAACTCGTTGATCCTGACAATCGGAGACAGACCAAGCAAAAGCCAAGAACTCTCACAGCAGAACAATAATCTGTGTCAGCATTCCTTGCACTTCTAATGGAGGTTTAACACGAGTTATTAAACTTGTGTTAAACTCATATTTTTCCGGGGAATGTACATATTAGTCACTTTGCTGACTGAGCCAACTGTGTGGATTTTCAGTGGCTGGTGCTTGACGTGGCCTCTTCCCCCCTGCCCCGACATTCCATTGGCTGTTCTGCCGCTCACATGCTAAGCTAGTTAGCCTAGCTTCAGCTGCTAGAGCACACAGATAGGTGTGTGACTTCATTTATCCTGTCACTGTGTGACATCCATCGTCTATGTCTTAACTGGCTGTAAATCATCGTCAGTCACATTGAACTCGTGCAAATGATCCGACAGAATCATGCATGAAGCATGAGTGAAATGGTACAGACATTGTGTTTAGTGTAAAATTGTTTTCATTATTTGTACTGCAAAGTTAAAATATTGACAACCTTTGTTACTTTTTCAATTAAATGTTTGTGAAGATCATGACAAGTTCTTTGGGGCCTTGTGTAACTAGTGTTACAAGACTTTTTTTTGTTAGCTAAATGCAAATAAGGCAGGTGTCAAATTATGCAGGTGTTGTGTGGGAGTTTAACTTCTCTACTTCATCAGTTAGATCTCTTTTTATATGATTTATTTTAGGAGGCTAACTCACATTTGTACCGTCTGTAACAGCAATGCAAACAGTTATTAAATTGGACCTCAGTGTATTTTCATTCTGTGTCATCTTTGCTGTCTTAAATAAATCTTTAAATTTATTGTGTCAGTTTTTGATAACGTACAAATTTTGTGACACTTATGACACCGCCCCAATTAACGCGTTTCTTCACTGTTTGTGTTGCAAAAAAATTGTCGGTAGAATGAAGGTCCATGATTGTTCTCATTATTTGCTTTGTTGTATGTATATTTGTTTAGTAATCTGGATCTAAAAATGCAAAATGCAACATCTTTGCTGTTTGCCTGTCTGTGCATTCTCCCCATTATGAAAGGAAAATAAACTCTGAAAAGATCCCCGACTCCTGATCTGTGATGGTTTTATGCAAAATGTTACTGACAGCTAGTGTTTGGCAGCTAAAAAACCACAAGAGCGTAACGCATCTATCAGTAACACGCTCTGCTCTTCACCACTTCTCCTGTTTCCCAGATCAGCAGCTTTAGCTAAGTTGGTACTTAAACAAATGTGAAGGCTAAGTAAACGATGCGTACGAGGTGGAGCTGAGTTCCTGTAAGATCTGTCATAGATCTGTAGCAGTACATCAGCACGGTCTGAATGTATTTCTGCCGTCAGCAATCAAACCTCGGCTATACAGTGAGATATAAGATGGTAAAATATTTAACCCTCACATACTGTTCAAGGTCTAATTTGACCTGTTTTGACATTTGAAAGAAAAAGAAACTTTTTCTTTTAACCAGAAATTTCATGACTCATTCTAATGTGACCCAGAATATGTATATTTAAAAACATTGTTGTGCAGCTGTGACACACTTTTCTCTATGAAAGCATCATTAAAGATTAATCACTGATTGATTGAACTGATGATGTATTAATCAATAATTTGTAGTTCAGAAATTATGTTTAGGGACTAGTTATGAGGGGACACTATGAACAGTATGTAAGGGTTAAAAGACACAACTGGAAGCATCTGTTACCTAATTATTGTTATTAGTTATCATATACATGTGTTCACGTAGATGCAGTGTTTAAAAAGCCAGGAGAAACTGTGGCTTTTCATCCTTGTTTCTTTTAATTGCATGTCAGTGTCAGTCCGTGTGTGTCAAATGAGCAGGAAAACCAGACTAAGAGCTGAGCTGGCAGAGCAGTGCCACCCCTCGTCTGACCCAGTGCTCGGCAGGCACGTTGGAGTTGAGCGTCATGGCGATGACATAGTTGGTGGAGTGGCCCGTGGTGGACAGGGTGCCACGCCGCTCGCTGGTCTTGTAGACGGGTGCTAGGTAACACATCCTCTGGGGAATGTCCTGTCGCTTGACTGGCTTCAACCACATCTGACAGAAAGGAGACAGAGACATGGGGTCAAATGAGTCGAACGTGTAAAGCTGCGGCTGCCAGGTTTGTTTACTCTTACTCGATTAGCTTCTAAAGCAAATAGTCAGCATCGTTTAGTGATTGTTTCCCATTAAAAACATTTGACTAGTAGAATAATTAAACTGGCAAGTGAGATTTAGTACACCGCTGCTGATGAGCAACAAAGTTTTGATTACATGACAAGTGCGTGAAAGACCAGGATTAAGAGCTTATTTCAAACTAACAGCAGAAACTAACCTGGATCACGATTTGTTATTCAAACATTAACTTACAAATTGCAACTTTGGGGACATAAACTTATAAACAATAGTATTAACAATGAGCAATCCCTTTGGGCTATTAAGAAGTCATGGTTATGCAAAAAGGGATAAACTGGGCCACTCAAAAAAACACCCAAAAAAAAAAAAAACACACCCAAAAAACAAAAACAGTTTGTTGAGTCGAAGCCAGAAAAGCACTCATCTCGTTCCATAACGGGCGTCTCTGTGAAGATTTGCATTTCAAAGCCAGCCACAGCAGCCTCTGTTGTTGTTGCTCTTTTTTTCTTTCTCTCCCACAAATAATAAACACATTTTTAATTAAGTTCCGCTCTTGTCAAAAACTGATTCTGTTAATAACTTGCCCTGAAATGTCTGAATATTAAAAAAGTCTGTCTTGCATTATTCATCATCGCTTGAATGTATTGTGAAGACGAGAGAACAGAGGGGAGGAAACTTGATCAGTTCTCGCTGCTGCTGCTTCTGGCGCTCTTGTTTCCATCACTGCCACTCTACTTTCATAAAGCATATCAAGCTCTGTTAATTAATAAAAGAATAAGGGAGCAAAGGAGCTGCTTTTCCTACAGGCATAATGTAAAAAAAAAGTGCTGAAACTGCTGCTCTGCACCGAGTCTGAGTCCAGAGAACTTGGAGCTGTGAACATCCTCCTGGGTAGAGCTACAGTTAAAGCTTTTGGTTGTCGCTCCCTTTTTTTCCCCCTCTGAGACTCGGAGATATTGGTGCCTGATTTTTTTTTTTTTTTTTTTTTTTTACACAACAACCGCCTCACAGGAGTTTACAAGCTGAATGAGGATAGAAACTGCCCCATTTTCATAATCTCATAAGTGAAAAGATATTATCCTCACTCTGTTTTGACAACCGTAGAGATTCACAAGATGCAGAATCAATAAACATCCCTTCAGACTTTATGTAAGAAAATGTTACGCAACTGGTTGCCTCCAGTGATTTTCACCAAAAATTACTAAGTGATCTTAATCTACAACTTAACAGTGGCCCACACTGACAATGTAACTGTAAACACATTTTTCTCCACATACTTCTGCTTTCAGTTATAAAATCGACTGTGGTGAAAACCTGCAGATAAAAATGAACTGAATTCCAGCTCTTCTATAAGCTATTATCCTAAAGTAGAAAACGATGACATATTAAGAGGACTAGTATTCATGTGTGACCTCGGAAACAGCTGTTAACAAAATGGTCAGACCTCAAGGTCAATTTGAAGATGTTCTTTCTGTGCTTTTGGTCAGATCACATGAGCATTCTTTATAAAAACGAGTAAAAAAAAACCCAAAATAATAATAATAATAATAAATCATCAACATTAAAAAACGTTGTGTTCTAAAAAGTGATGTTCAGACGCTCCATAGCAGTCGCTGAATGCAGCTTTACATAAGAGTTTTTTGTCATCTGCATCTTAATGATTTAAATCTACATTAACTGATTTTTTTGCCACTTGTTGACAGTAGAAACACATTGTGGGAAAAAAACACTGAAATATTCTTTTTAAAGGTAGAGTCTTCTGGAGAAAGACTGCACATACATCCCTCCCTTGCCTTGTCAGAAGCTCCTCCCCCAAATTAATTGACGCACATCGCTACGGCGACAACCACAAGAGAAATATGAAATCCAGAGCGATGCGTTAGTCATTTCTGTTCCTTTCACACATTATCAAGAGCAGGGAAACATTTTAGTCTAATTTGGAGTTGTGTTTCTGTCCACACTGTTAATGTACACCTAATGTACACTTTCTTTTTCTCTGTTTTTGCTCTCCATCAACTCCTAAGGGAAATAACAGGCTCTTCAGCTGCTAAATGCTGCACTATGTTTACCAGCTAGTCTACAGCTAACTGTGTTTATTTGCTGTTTGATGGTGTACAGTCCTTTATAGTGTTGTACAATGCTAGTTTAAAGTGGGCTTTTTGACCTTTTTCTCTAAAAACAGCTACCTGCTGTGGCTGGAAATGATGCTACGAGAGCATTGAGAATAAACTTAAACAACAAAGCAGCATCTACAGAGCTAAACAGTGAGCTGAAACCTGCTTTAAAGGTCCTTGGAGCCGAGGGGAGTCTCAAACATAGTCGTTTGAAACTTTACTTACTACTATTATAAAAAATATAGACTATAGCCACTTAAAGTTTGTAGTTGTTTAGTCAAGGTGGAGAAACAACAGGCCTTTCTAACAGGAGATATTTTGATATGTGACAGCAGGAAAAACACCTGCAAAATAATAAAATTAATGATGGCTAAATTACAATGAGGGGCATCAATTTCAAGGTCCTGGTATTGGTGCCTGCTGGCTCACTGTAACACTGTCATGGCTCGCTGGGACACTTGAATGCAACGGAGCCATCATTAATGTGCTGTGCTGCTTCTGCTGCTGCTGCTATATAACAAGTCTAGTGTGAAAAGGGCTGATCGACCAATCAGGTGGGATTAAGACTGTCAGCGCCGTCTTCCTGCACAGCTCGTGAGTTAAAAAACTACATGCGTGAAAAGGAGTGACAAGCGTGGATGATTGACGGAGCTTTTAGTCAACTCACAGAATTACTGTGTCAGACTGAATGAATGATGTAAAACAAAAGGGAGTTATTAAATGTATTATTATAATCTGTATCAGTGTGTGTACAGTATCTGGGTGCGGAGTGAGCTTCTCACCACAGGCATCGTGTCATGCAGCACTTTGGGGTAAGACTCTGCCAGAAGCTTGATCTTTCTGTCCCAGCGGGCGCCGTCAAGATACAAACCTCGGATGTACACACCTGAGTATCACACACAAACACACACATAATTGAGAGGTGGAAAAAAGAGGTGTGTAATGTTATTATGGTATTAAAATCATCCACTGCCTTAGTGGAGCGCTGTGACTACAACACATGCAGACATTTACTGTTACGGCAACCGTAAAAAGTTCAGGGCTTAAGCTGAACTGACCTCAGGCTAACTTCTTTTGTCTTTTCATAAAGGATGTGAGCTCTATTAATGGGGTGAAAAGAGGGAAGAGATTTAGAGATAACTGACTGTTGGCATTTTCTCAGCATCACACACCCAAATGCACAAACACACTGTCAAATCTGCAGCTTGGCAGTATAGGCTGTGCTAGCGCGACGGAGCCCCAGCTGGGGGCTGATTGAGGGTGAAGCTTTATGTGAGAGAGAGCTGGAGGCACAGTGAGGGGCTGATGCAGGCCTGCATGTAGACGCCAGGAGGGGAGGCTTTTCTTTACCGTACTTTCCCACTTTATACTTTGCCTCTCTTATATTCAGTCAGACTAATGTCAGTTTTCATCTGTTTGTTTCTTTTCTTCCACCCACTGCTTAAGTTCCTCTTATGTCAGTTCCTGCTTTGAAACCTCAATCTTCCTCTCCCTCACTCTTCATCCATGTCTCTGTTTTTTCATCTTTTTTGCTGGCTCATTCCTCTTTCAAGTAGCTCTGTCCTCCTTCTGTAATTTAATTAATCTGGAGGATGTTTTGCTGATTAAAAAAGCTATTTTTAATCTGTTTAACAACACCCTGTTTTTAATAGCAAGTGACGAACCTGTCTGCTACCTTACAGCCACCCTACCTGACCCTGTCTCCTCCTCCTCTCCCCTATTAGTACCCTACCGTCCTCTGGAGGCCGTTTGTGTGGTTTGTCATCCAGGACCTCGAAGTCAAAGCCGAGCAGGTCGATAGGGACGGTGTGTTTCCTGGCGTAGTTCTGCTGGCTGCCTGTGAGGAAAGCCTGGGTGAAGAAGAATCCTGACACCCAGAATACAGCAGGCGTCCCGTGATCGTACCAGTCCTGAAAACACAGAGGAGAGAGGGAAGACATTTATAATAAAAAACAGGCAGACCTTGCTGAACTTTGTTACTTTTTTGCATTTATACAGAAGTAACCATTAAAAAAAACATACCAATTAAAACCTTAAAAAAATACAGCACAATACTGAAGAATTAAACATGTTGTTTGGTGACTATGTGAAGTAAAGTGATATTTTAAAGTCATGCCGAGCTGAGGGCAACACGGTATTGGTTAAAATTTCAGGTAACGAGATTTATCCAATTCTTTCAAACAAACTTTTTTCGGGACTATAACTGAGCAGCTATGCACCCCAGCAAGTAAACAACAGGACAATTAGAGAGATTTATTTATGCATATTCATAGTTCTTGATAAATTAATGAATTTTGTCCAGAAGGACTTGACTGCTGGCCAATGCTCACAGTAAACAGCATGAATTTAAGTTCCGCAGTTGCCTAAAACCATGCCTGTGGAAATCGGAGGAGCAGGAGTCGGTTTTTAGACGTGATAGCAGGAAGCCTCTGAGGGTTTGTTATGTTGGTGGATCGGTCCGTGGCTTTGGTCCAGACTGAAATATCTCATGAAAGTTTATACAGACATCAATGAATGAATCCTGCTGACTTTTCCTGTAGCGCCACCATGAGGTTGACATTTGTGGTTTTGAGTGAAAGCTATCAGCCTTTTTTATTATGTGTCACAGTGTGAAAAGCACAAATGAGATTAATTAACTTAATGACTGCTGCTTTTCTATTTATGTCAGCAAGTTTTAAGTTTCTGGCTTTGTGTTTGATGACTCTCGCATGGCTCACTGGGACACTTAAAGGGAACAAAGCCATCGTTAATGTTACCTGTGCTTTACTTACTGTTCCAAGTCAAAACTTCTACTGTGAGAAAAAAGGTCAGCTGGATGGATGGCAATGACATTTGGTACAGATATTCATGCCTGATCCTCAGGATAAGTAATAACTTTACTGATCACTTAATGTTTTCTGTAGTGACATCATCAAGCCACAATTTTAATCTCTTTCATACTTTCATTTATGACCAAATACCTGCAAAACTGCCAACATTCACATCAGTCGTAGCTGTATTTTGCCTTAAATGCTAAAAAGCCTACTAACACACTAAATAAAGATGGTGAAATTGATAACCATTTTATCAGTGTCATCGCTGTTCATAGTCTTGCTTTAGTCAGGAGGGAGCAATATACAGTAAACTCTGTGTAAGATTTTTGAGGTTATAATAATTCTCCAATTCATTATAGTGTAGCTCACTATAGTGTAGCAAGATAGAGAGAGAAGTTATATTTTGGGTAAAACCTTTGTTTTTTCTTAAGTGATAATATATAAATATAGACATTATAGTATATAAAGTATAGAGGCTATCAAAGCTAAACTCATACTTAAACAAGCTCTGGTTTCATGCCGAACCATCATACCTTAGCTTATTTAGTATTAATTAATTAATTTATTAGCCTGTCCATTCATTAAGGAGATTTTCACTATTTCAACAGGATATGAAGAAAATATGATTGTTTACTTTTTTTATACATGTGTATTTGACTGAAATAATATCTAACTAAACTTCTCTGCACATCCAAAACATATTTAGCTTAGCTTAGCACAAAGATGAGAAGAAGGGGGCGAAAGAGTGTTAAACATAAAGGTGCTTTAAGAAAAAAACCAAAACATCATGTCATGTTTACAGGGAGTACTTTGTTTGTATGTAACATGAGTATAATACGCTTACACATTGCAACCACATACTAACCAACAGTATGTGGACCTGTAACTTGTAACCTCACCTCTGTAGGCTTCAAATCCTCGTGTGAAGTAACGTGTCGACTGAACACACTGAGATTGTATTTATTCTGACAGCACACATCACATTCCTGAAAATATTGAGGTATTCTGTTCAGAGAGTGTGCTTATCTCAAATCAGCAACTCGTGACTTTCTGGCTCACCCTGGGGGGCTTGCGTATTATCTAACGGAAATGTTGGATCAAACACACACACACACACACACACACACACACACACACACACACACACACACATGCACATAGTGTATTCTTTCCACTCTACTGAGTAATGATGAACGAACGGGAAGAAAATATTTCTCCCGTGGAAATAAAGTAGAGGAACATGGGAGCTGACTGTCAGATGAAACAGATGACTTTGCCGACTCACATGATAAGTCATGTGTCTACATGTGTTTCTCTGACCATAAAAGAAAACCGTAATACTTGGTAGGAGCTCTGGTTCTCATGTGTTGATAAGCTACATGAAAGAAAAGGGGTTTTGTGTAGCTCGAGTGTGACACAGCTTAAGTAAAGGGGTCAGTGCCCGACAGAGGGTGTGCACTAACTTGTTCATGTGATACCGACTTCTCACCAACCGAGTGTCCAAACAAACCGACGGGGTACCAGAGACGTGCAGAGCTGAGAACCACTGAAGCTGCTCAGGAAGCTAATAAATACAGTTTATTTCTGATCTTTGAACTCCTTGTTCTGCACCAAAACCCCTTAAAAGTCTGGCATTTTTATTACTTTAATGGTTTTATGTTGTTCCTTTTATACATAAATATATATTTTTAATTTATCTCTCTTATTTGACCATTATCTGATTTGTTGTATTTTATGCACCTGCGAATCACCTTATAAGTCTGGTTTTAAAGATGCTATAGAAATAAAACTTGCTTATGTACTTTTTCTTACAATTCATCAATCATCTGTATGTACAGTACCTTGACACTGGTGAAAAACATTGCAGTAAACAACACTGAATCTTTTCTCTGCAGCCAACTACACAACAGCTTCTTATCATTTAAGCAGTGTTTTCCATGTTGTTGTTGTTTTTCTTTTTTCTCCACATGAATGCAGCGGATTGTTGTGTGTTTGCCTCTCAGTGGGGTTGCCCAAGGTGAAATGTATGCACTAATCTGACAATTACAAATGTATTTCTTCTCTCTGTCCTTTCAATCTGTTCCTTGTTCTTCATTTTCCTCCTTTCTTTTTCATTAATACCCACATTTTCTCCTCCTCTGTCTCATATATTAGTTACATTAGCTGCTCTAAATAACCAAAAAATACTTCTTTATTCTAATAGAGTCTGGCAGGTTTACCTGTAAGAACTGGAGCCTCTCCAGGAAGTCGGTGACGTAGCTTCCCAGCGGTTTAAGGCTCGGGTAAGACTTCTTCATCCACATGCCGGGGATACGACCCTTCAAGATGCTGCTGACCACCTCCTCCAGCTCTGCAGACATCACCACCAACCCCTGCACATACACACACACACACACACACACAAATACACTGGCTTTCACACACATACCATTACCTGCAAATATGTGATTACCATCTTCACTACTTGAGAATGTGAAGTTGTTCCAAACTCTTGTTCCAGTGAATCGAATGTGGGAAAAATCTCAGCATGTCACTTGAAAATGCCGCAGTGGAGATAGGTGACTGACAGCCTTAAAAAGGGGAACATTAACACTCTGTAGGGGGTCTTTGATAACAGCGCGAAGGATGATGTTCTCATTCCCTTTCTCGCCTCTTTATGCTCTCCATTTCAATCCTGTGAGTCTGGTTTATTTATTAAATGGTATAAAGAGACATACACATGTTAATGCATGTCTTTTTCAGTTCAGTAAATCCTATGAACCAAATAATCTCAGTCCTATTAGTGTAATGTAGCCTCATTACAGTCTGTGTGTTGGGATGTGTGTAATATACTGTAATACTTAAGTTTATCCTTAAATATCATGCAAACTTAAATAGATCTCCACTGACATGTATGCTTAATGATAATTATGGAAATGTTGGCTTGCAAACATCATGAACATTATACCTGCTCAATATCAGTATATAATCATTGTCATTGTTATCATGTTGATATTAGCATTTAGCTCAAAGCAGTATTACAGAGCAGGTAGCATGTCTTTAGACTCTTTGGTTTGTTGGTTTGATCCTCAGTCAATGGCCAAGGCTAAAAGAAGTGGTTAGAGCACATGATGCTATAGCAGGAATAGAGATCCTGTATTTAACAGGTGGGGTAATTTCTTTACTGTGCCGCAGATGAAAATAAAACATGTTGAAGAGAAGATCATTACTTAACATGGCTGCTTCATCCCAGCCATTCTCACAGGGTCAACAATATTTCTATGACGTCGCCATTTCTTTCTTTTCTCTAACACACAAAATACAGCAACATACATAGATTGGATTTTCAGGAGGGAGCAGTTCTTCTCTACGGTGGTTAATTTCCACACATTTCCCTGAATTTTCACAATTACCGTGCATGTGTTCACTTGGTTTATCTAATAGATCTGTTTATGTGGAGTGCTGTGCTGAATCCTTATCTGATTTCTAAGGATTTATCACCAGACTTTCCCCTGTAATCATTTAGCAGAGGTGTGCCTCCTCTTGAAATATTGCTTTTACTGCACCGAAATGTTAAATCAATAATAATTTATCACTTGTGGCTCGACTGTTGATCTAAAACAAAGAAATTTAGTGAAATTACACTGTATTTGGTCATACATCAAGCTGTAAGTATACACTATAAAGATCTTCAGAGTGGGACCAGGTTTGAGTTAAAACTAAACTCCCAGCCATTACTATCATGAATTTGAGTAGATTTAAATTACTACACTTGGTGGCAACAATAGTGATGTCATCCAGTGTCATTTAGTGGAAATGTGGGAATATAAGAGCATGTTTTTTACAACCGTCTATCAGCTCTACGTGCATACCTTTATGGCCTTCTGGATGTTGACAGAGGAGCTTCGGATGGTGCA